>NC_143194.1:28950606-29253636 GCF_051530095.1 Phoenix dactylifera
TGGTGCGTTGCAAAGCCTTCATCCGATGATGCCACTCTGCTAGCAAACATCAATTATGCGTGCTCTCAGGTGGACTGCAGTATACTGCAAAGAGGCTGCCCATGCTTCTACCCAGATAACCTCATGTCCCATGCTTCCATAGCCATGAACCTGTACTACCAATGCAGGGGCAGGAACAACTGGAATTGTCACTTTAAGAATTCAGGGCTTGTCACAACGACTGATCCAAGTAAATTACCAGACCGACTATATCGGATTTCTCTGGCAGAGTCCTTTTTTACTTGCACACCAGCTGACCACTCAAACTGACTTCCAGCAAAATAAATCAAATTTAATCTTGTCTTCATGTCACCTCTTGCAGGTTTTGGTAGCTGTGCTTATGACTAACGCAAAACCAAGATGACAGCAGCCCCCTTAAACCAGTACATTCCAGCAGCAGTGTCATTCATTTGTATCGATTGTTTCTAATGATCGAAGAAGAAGTTGTTGCTGTCTTGCTATCAGAGAAATATATAATCGGATCAATGAATATTGCACATTGTGATCATCTCTTCTGGCATTTTCTCCTTTGCTCGTTTACTTTTGCATGCCTTATTTTCATTCACGAATTATAGTTTATTCACGTAATAATGGAATAAAGAGAGCATATGCTTCCTGGGATACAGTTTCTCTCCGAAATTGGCCAGTGAATGTGGCAATGATGTCAAATGTTCATGAAAGCCATGGGGATGTCGTTGATTGATTAGCATGCCCACAACCATGCTTAATAGAATGCATGGACATGTCATCGCCTTTTCTTTACCAGAACGTTGATTTTGTCTCGACAAATTTTAAATCTGACAATTGCCTGGCAGTGTTCAGATGGCAAGTGGAATAAAATTGCACCCATGATTCCACTAATTTGACTGGATCCGTGGACAGTGCTGTCCATGCTCTAGCTAGCCATGTTCTTGGCCTGATGAGGATTGAGAACTGGCACAGAGGACTCGAGCCGAGCTCACGTTCAGTGCAGCTTGATTCATCTATTTTAATATTTTTACTGAATGACTCCTTACTTTATTATCATCTTATCATATCTTTTTTTAATATGATAATATCAGTATATGGTACACAAACTCTCGATTTAAATGCCGAGACCATGTCAGCAGATTGTCCTCTAGATAATTCAAGTAAGGTTACCGGCCAATTATATTAAGCAGTGGGGAACTATAGGCCTCTGTTTCGAGCATATGGATCAGGATGAGATCTCTGCTGCATCATTACAAAGTGATATGGGGGCAGCTGTGCGGAGTAAACTGTAGGGCTCTTGAACCAGTCATTCTTGTATGACCTCTGCTCAGCTCAGAGAAAACAGGTGATTTAAGACAAAGAAGTTCATCGATGAAACTCGATGTCAGAACTAAGATTGCCATTTGAACTACAGGCATGTTTGGTTCGTAACCGAAATGGAAATCAGAATAGATATATCCCTGACGTATTTGGCCCATAACCGGAATCGAAATGGAATAGATAATTTAAAACATATCACCCCTCTCCGCTCTAAACGAAACGGCTGGAATGAGAGTCACACATTTCTATTCTTATCCCAAAGTCTAAATCCCTCCAACCAAATATGCCTTTAAAGATGCAGAACATCACATCCCTAGAACATGTTACTACAGCAATGTTCTAACAGTAACTTCCAGTAGAAACCAAAATGATTGCCCAGCAAATCTTATGTGAGATCTAGTTTCATTTTCTTTCAACTGTTAATTATGTTCATTATAAATCTTGTAGACGTTCACAGTCACTACTCTAGATCAACCCACGCCAACAACTATAGAAGAGGTACGTTCATCCCTAGATATCATAAAATACTTATGTACAGCACCCACAACAACGTTACTCCCAATATGAGAAGTTTAATATCAACAACGTAAGCATAACTGAGTTAAACGGTGAACAATCTTCTATGAACTATCATGTACTTGCAAGTAAACACTTAATAAGTGGTTGGAATGCTACATACAAGCACGAGCTTCCAAATGATATGAACTGCTTGTTCTATGGTAGGATCCTATCCATTATTTAAAACCTAACCTGATATTCTCCTACACAATGGTTGAAGTTAGTATGCGTCATAGAAATATCTTTGATCACTAGCCATCATGAGTTTAAGAAGTCAACTGATGGCAAAATGTAATTGAACAAACTCGCGACAAATGCCTTGTGACACATCCGATAAATGAAAAAGAAGATGGATCCTTTATAGGAGTTACTTGATGTTAAATAGGAGACAGATGATATGATTTGCTCATATCTCTCAAACCAACCAAAAACATTAAAACAGATAAATTGGAGATGAAACTAAAACTAGAAAGTAATACAGTAAAACTACTTGTAATATGAAATGAAAGAAATATTGTAAAACAATCTCAGCTTTCAAAAATATCGTACACAACAACATCCAAAGACCATTAAAAATCACAGAAGGAAATGCTTTTTACATTGGAGGCGAGCAGAACCACCCTAGCAAAACCTCTTCTGCAGAAAGGATTTGCCCTAGAAGTCTTTCTTGAGCTTGCCTCCTACCCAAGTCAATGAGGTAACAACCGAATAAAAAATTCCAGAACTATAAGAGTCAGTACATGCCAATCTTTAGCAAGAGAAAATGGCGCTAACGTCCATGCGTATTTTGACTATAGCTCTTTCTAATATGTTTATAGTAAAGATGTATGAATTAGCAGTTTATCTGATTATATGCATATTTTTATGTGAATGAGTGAATTTAATCTACAAATTTCTGAACACTCTCTCCAGAGAGTGCTACAAATGTTCAGAAAATACTAACAGCAAACCTCTTTCTATTTTACTGCTAATTAAAGATGATCATAAGTCCAATCTGAGTGATGGTTGATGCATTATAAATTAGAAAATTGTTTGCAAGGGTAATTTATGAAACAATATATTAAAACCAAATGTGCCTTTCTCCTCCTGGAAAATGTATGTCATGCTATTTTTCTCTGCTTCTTTTAATATCCGGCATGGTAGTTAAAGGCATTTTAACAATAACTTCATCAACTAAATAGTAAACATATATTCAGAAAATAAGAGAAAAATCAATTTATGGATTATTATATTATCTTGATACGATAAATCCTAACTTTAATCAATGGCGTCATATCAAAATGACAACTAGATAGGGGTCAGACTCCAGAATCAAGGTAGTATAATGCTAGTTTATAAAACTTTCAGACACGGATCGATATACCATATGCTAAAGCCATCAAAGCATGGAAAGGTCTTAATAGACTGGATAAAGTGAATTCTGGTTTTAAGGCAATGCTGTTTCTCTCATCATTTACACAACAAAATAATGCAGCACCACATGGCAGATCATAATGTGATTTTTCCTATGATTATCGGGTCTTGATTTGAAGCTCATGAATTTCCACATAACCCACACTTCCATGGGAGTAATACTACACATATTGGCTTGAGAAGTTCTTAAGCAGAAGACAAGGCACTCAGCTGGCAGAATGAATATCGTTTGTCATTCCTTAGCCAGGATATGGGGCGTAAACAGCTCAGATATGACAAAACTGATCAACCAGAAGCATGAAAATGAGGTCATATGCTTGTTATGATAGCTAAGTGAGGATGCAATAATAGCATGTATCAGGTCCTTTTGGTGCCTGAGCAGTCAAACCCATTATATTACTTGCTCACACAGATGAAGCTTCTATTCTTATGGCATGAGTAGGACAAATAAGCCTGCAGACACAAGTTATATTCAGGACAACCTTTAATCAGAAAAATCCAGTACTGGCAACTAAAAGAAACTTCAGAAACAAGTTAGTTAACTAGGATGATTAGCAAGACTGTGCCATGATGTAACAAAAACTAAATCAAGGTCGATAATGCCAAATTGATGAGAGATACATGAAAGTTTTTCTTTCTCTGCACAAAAGGATTAGTTTACACAGATCAGGAAAATGAAGCATCAGAATATTTATAGCAAGATGGAGACAGATAAACTTTTCTTTGAACCCCAAGTCTTAATTTATAGCGCAGAAGATGTGACAATCCTTTGTGAGTTCGAATACCATATCTATGTATTTAAATTCAAGTAACACTCAGACTAGCTTGAGAAGAAGGAAGTTAGGGAGATGGCATAGTTGATGGCCTGATGCAACTTTAGCCTTAACATCTGAAACATGTGTGAGAGTTTGTTTTCAAGTGAAAATAGTTAACCCTTTAAAATTTTACTGAAATGTGTGTGAGTGCAAGCTTTTTTTCCACCCGGCGGGGGGGGGGGGGGGGGGGGGGGGGGGGGGGGGGCATATCTATGGATTTGTTAATTAGCGAATATTTATCAAAGTTAAACTCCCATTATGCAATGGAATGCCCATTAATCACATGATGGACTGGCTAGGAAATTTTGGAATTTCTTGCTTAGCATCATGCCACAGTGTCATACTCAAAAAGGAGTTTTGTTGATCACATTGGCACTTCAGACTAATTTTCTAGTTTTCTTCTGTCTCCAGGTTGTGGTTAGCCTGCTAGATCTTGTTGGGTAATAGAGATCCTATGCGCACTTAAGCACTAGTTTTGTTGCGTCCCAGGGTGATGGTTAGCCTACTAAATCTTGCTGGGTCACGATGTAGTAACTCCTAGGCTTTCATAATTTCTAGTTTCTTCTAAATTTACTGGGGACTATAAGGACTCACCGGTTATACCAGATTTTAGATCTAGAACAAGGTCATGTGGTGTCCTAGGTTAAGGAGAAGCATGACAGACTAAGTGCATGGCATGTACTTAAGATTCACTGTGATAATGAAACGAAAAAGCTAACCATTCATTAAAAGGTGTGAAGAAAATAAATGCTTCTTTTGTTAGGTATTCTTTTGATGAAGATGACCTAAAGTCTAAGACCCCATTTGAGGGATGTTGCATGTGCGGGGACTCGTATAGGCATGGGTTCCCACATTGGTGTGTTAGGGTGGTCTTGGGTAGTTAAGCAAGGTGAAGGACCCAACAAGTACCTTTATGACTAGCCTTCTTGGGTAAGGTCCCAAGTCATTATAAATGATATTAAAGCTGAACCAACCCATGATCCATGTGGTCTAGGGGACACTGCAACATAAACTTTTCTAGGATTGACCTCCAGCCTGTTATAGTGTTTCTATTTCTCATTGGACCACCCTTCCTTGGTAAGGATGTCAAAGCTTAAAGGAGAAGAGCATGCGACGGATCCCATATCAAGCGTGAGTACTTAAGGAGTGTCTTTGATCCCACATTAACAAAAACATGCCAATAATGAATTAAGAGTAAAGGCCTTACCTTAGGAAGTCGGGAATAATGAATTAGGGGACAGCCCTTAGATCAAGAAGATATCCATTGATCTGGTAATGATGATTTGAATACTTGGAGTAATGCTAATCTCTGTCTCTTGCCCAACTTGCAACTTGTGTAGCCCTTAGAAATTCCACCCTTCAGTGTTTCACAGCCACATTCTACAGCTTTTCTTCTCAGAGAACACAAGGAAGCAGATGCCTCGGTTATAGCAGCAATGTCCTCTGTACTATGGTCAGGGTGATCATCTTTCAATATCTGCCTGGAGGTTTCAATTGACAACCCATGGGGTTCTTTATTCTCCTCCTTTATGGTTCCGGATTCTTCTGGCAACGTCCTTTCAGTATCTTCCTTGCTGCCACTTCCCCACCATCTGACACAAACAGATGACAAGCCATTTGCTGGAAATCCATATTTGAATTCATCCATGAAGGTAGGAATGCCTCTATACTGGATCATATTGGGCCAAGTAGTTTGTGAAAACTTATTTCCTTGTGATTGCAGAACATGTCCTGGCATGGGAACTCCTTGCTGCAATTTTAATGCTCCTTGTGTGACACTTGGTGCTCTGTTCTGAACTTGATTGCCACTAAATTTAAAACAAGACAGGATTAGGCAAGAGGAAAGAACCACACATCATCTGAGCCATCTAATCTTCACAAATAAATCAACAGCAACAAACAACCACACATTTTTCAACAAAAGAAGAAAAAAAAACCTGTACATCTTCAACTAACAGAAGTGGCTCACATCAATCTGTACATTGCAGTGCACCAACAAGAAAGCACCACGGTCCACCATGAACCCACAGAGGTATGATACTTTAGATGTTATTGTAATAAAAAAAAAGAGAAAAGGCAAATGATAAGGTGAAGCATAAGGATTGCCAAGCTAAAACATATCAATTTCTTGATGCAGACGAGTGATCTGGTGTATTCATCTGCAGAAGCATATCAGCTAACGAGCTGCGAACCAAATGGACCAACTGACTTCTTAATGGATTCTCTTAATGATCCAGCTTTTCTAGCTGTTATCCTAGAAAGTGTTTCTTTTTTACAATCTTTATTTCTTTTCATTTCATTGCTCTCAACTAAGATCCTTCTTGGTTTCATATAACTGAATTTGTTGCAATTTAATTTACTGATCTATCATGTAATTTGACATAGTTCAACATCCAACATGTAACCATAACTACTGACTCAACTACAGCATTTTGGCCTATACAGCAAAAGAGATTGTAGGTTGAACTACAAAAGTTTTCAAGTGACGGTTGTTACACCAAAGCAATAAGGATTAGTACCATACAGTTTCATAATTTTATATAATGATATACGGATCTTAATATATATTATATTTTACCATTACTATTAATAAGGGTATTATTTTACCATAATACCCTTATTAATTTTACCATTACTATTAATAAGGGTATTATTTGATATATTACTTCACATATTATATTTTATCATTGCAATGGAGAAAATTGTTATAACAGAAAATTATATTAGTAATATAATAATAACAATATTAAAAAATATGCTATATACATTTATAACCAATATTTTAAGGTATAAGTACATGTTAGTATGTATACTACTATTAATATTATAAAATCATAATAGTAGCAAATGCATTATCATGATAAATTTATATAATATAAAATATAATGGGTTAAGTTCTAGTCACATCTAGTGTAACTCTTATAGATTTACATCTTTTTTTGAATTGGATGATAGGGGTCCGACCTCACTAAGTCAAGCCATTGGATTCAAGGTTTGCCATCTCGGTATCGGTGTAGGTACGATCCGCATAGGCAAAGCAGACCAAGTATCGGTACGGTACAAAATTGCATACCAGTTCGGTATTGGTACCGTATGGTACGTCCGGTATGGTACGATACCAACTGATATAGCAAACTGTGATAAAATTTGGTCTACTACCTCTAAACTGCTTACACACTAAAAATCATATAATTTGAAGATCCCTATCCTATATATCAAGTGGTCAAAAACTAAAAAAATTCATATGAAACAATACCTATTATTTGACCACTTAATTAATAGGCTAACAGTTTCCAAATCACATGATTTTCGGTATGCCTATTAGACTATACCTTAAAATGGATCAAAGTTTCATGTCAAATGGGCAAGTTGGAACACCCTTGTCTTTCTCACTGGTGCCCAAATTCCAAGCTACAAGTTTCAATAGGTTCTGATTTAGCTGTTTATTTCCAACATCATATTCACCATTTATAAAGTTATTTGTTGCATTAAATTACTTGAAATAATTGAGAATACTTTTTGGATGATCATTTATATAATTTGTTTCGAAAAATATAATTTTACTGGCTAACATGTCATTTTGTAGATTAAAGTAAATCCACAAAATAAAGTTAACTGTTTCTTTAATTTACCTTTTATTTCCTTTGATTTTTCTAACATATTGCAAATTTTTTAGTCATATGTACATATAATCCTATTTTAATATATTTTTTCAATATAATTCATCTAGGTACCAACACTCTACTAATTGTATGCAGTCCTCTGACCATCTACATACTGCAGTTGCTTGCTACAACACTTTCATCACATAGCTATATTGTCAGATTTATTATTACAAGTTACAGTCACATGTAGCTAATACATATTGAGTATACAGAAAGTGGGTTTCACTGCAGTAAAATAAGAATAACATCTAATAGTTTGAAAGCACCTAGTTTTAGAAAAAATGAGTTCTATGATGGTTAGTACACAAGAAATTGGAGAAGTAATATGAAGCACTTAAACTAATTGAAAATTTGCCCTTTGTTTGCCTATTTTAGTTTTCTTAGAACAAAAGGAAATACTTTTCTTACTCTCTCTAAATATTCTTTTCTAATCCTTCTGGCCATCTTTAATGACTTGACCAAACAAATTATTAAAATGAGAGATTGTCCATTTATCTAAACTCTTGATCATAACAGTTGATATGGGATCAGTTAATATAATTCTAAAAGGTTGTTAAACAATGTTGCTACCCTTCAATATAATTTAATTAGGGGGATAAAGTACTAAGCATAAGAACTTAGGGAAATAAAATAAAATGGTGGGAGATAAATTTAGCCCCTACTAGTAGAGCATATTTAGTTATCCATGATTGGTGCAAAACTTTTTAGCATCAATATGACAAAGAAAAGAAACAGCATTCTTTTAGTTCTCTTTATTGTTTCGGAAGAAAGATCTCCTCGTGATTCATATATTTTCAGAAAAATATATTTTTAATAGATAGGAAAATTTTCAATAATGAACCAGTGTGCTACATTGTAATGTGTATCATTCTAAGAACTGTCGGGACGAGCACGAAATGAATAAAAGATACTAACTTGACAAAGCAGCCATGTACAGACAAAAATATGTTGCACTATGTAAAGCATCATCAGATACAAATAAAAATGAAGGATTTTTTTGCACTAAAACAGTAAGGCAACTTTGCTCACAAGGTTGTTGATGATGAACCAACCGACATTGAAGGCATCACTTTTGAAACATCAGTTCTTTGGTTTGCTATCTTTGGCAACTCAGCTAGCTCTTTAGTTCTCTCTCTTTCAGCATCCTTTCTGATATCTTCCACAGTCTTCCCAGCAAGAAACTAAAGAACATGAAGTTTATAAGTTGCAATACCATAAAAAAGTTTTTTTAAAAAAGGAACATTGTACACCATCAAACATGGCTCTCAAGAACCAATAGAGCTGCAACAGCTGATGACATGACTGTCATATGCCAAAGAGAGCTTTAGGAGTGGGAGCTATAAAAAGATTTACCATAAAGGAAAGAGCAAGAAATCATCGAGAATCTTTTTCTAGAAAGCTTTTCTCTACTATTATGTTAATAAGCAAGTCGATGCTCATTTGGTCTAACTGAAATTTGGTTTGAGATCATGCTGAAGATGCTCATCAGTAGCAGCTAAAATTTCAGATTAAGTGGATCAATTTCATTAAAATCTTTGTCGCATCTTATGTGCCTTTTAGCTGATCTAACAGCAAATAGAGTCCTATTGTTGGAACAGATGGTATATGCGTAACCCTAGTGTTCCTTTTATTTTATCAGTTTGAATGATCACTTTTTTCAAAGAAGTGGAACAAAATCAAAAGAACATAATGAGAAAGGTGATCTGTCCCTCTTTAGCATGATGAGACCCACTCATATGATCATGAACTGAATTATACAAGGTTTTTGATCTTACCTCTAATCTTGATCTGACTCCCACTTTGATTCTGATTTCATTCAAGATATTAACAATGATCTCAAATATTTACCAATTTCGTTATGACCAAATGTATACACAAAAGTTTATGTGTGTATCCTTATAAATTATATAGGGTGTTGAAATGGTTAAAAGGAATCAAAGGAAATAAAAATTATAGATGGAATGTATGAAGAAATTATTTGTATCAAGTATTCTAAGTTTCTAGACGATGTATCGTTTACTTCTAAGCAATATATGTCTTGCATCAGAATCAGGGTTCATCCAGGACCGATTAGACTTTGTTAAGCATCAAAATGTCTCTAATTTATGTAGAAAGTACGATGAATCTTCTAGGAAAAGTTAGATAAATCAGCATTGGTTGAATAGAAAAGAATTCAATTGTCAAGCTTGCCCGAGAATATCGCATCATAAATAGAAGTTCTACCTAAAGCACATCTCTCTCTCACTGTTGTCTATCAAGTTATGTACATGTGCATGTGTCTACATATGTAATTTTGTATGATGCACACATATGACATACCTCTTAGCTACTAAACCATGAGGGCATACGGGTATGGGATAGGGAAAGAAAAGCATTCCGAAAAGGAAAAAGAAAGGAACAGAGAAAGTTCTTAGAAAGCAAGACTCCAGAGAGGGGGCATCTTAGGTAAACATTCCAGCTAGTAAGTAATATAAAATAACTAAGAAAGTTTATTTTCATGTTATTTACAAAAACATAGCATTTTAAAAGAAGTCCATTTTACAATTATGGCCATAGAAGATGGAAAATACTTAAAAAATTTCTATGCATTTGTAACCCACAATCGGCATGGGATGATGTTCCTAAACAAGAATAGTGCAGTACTGGATACAAATAAAATACATCTTATGTATTGACACACCTTACGATATGGCCACCTTATAATACCATTTTCACGACATATCCTCTTCAATGCACTAGTACAAACACCTGCAAAAAGCGAATTATTCAAACTGCATAATATATAACACAGAGATATCATTTAACATAACACAACAAGCTTCCTTCCCATCATTTTGGGATCTACAGTTGAATTACAACATTTTGGAAAGAGAAACTCTCACAAAAAAAATCCGCAGTTGAATAGTAGATGAACCTTGAAACAATGCACAACTTCATGCCAATATTTTCAGATAGACACTAAGTTTGTTTATGGACAAATAAACATAAACATAACCAGAAAGCAATTGTCCCAACTACTCGAGGTTGGGATGGAACAACAACAGAATTATGGAATAAATCAACAGAAACAAAAAAAGTACTCCTGTTCCATCAACTATCTTCTTTCAGACAGCAAAGTAAATCCAACCTTCTACAAACTCTAATTGCACTATATATATCAAATTAGGCTTCCCTCATAAAGTTAAATCAGCATCCATTTTACAAGCTAGTAAACAAATATATATATGAATATTCTATTATACTTGTAATGTTGCCTATACAACCTCAAAAATGCAGTGGCTCAATGGCAGGCCTAGTAGACTAGGCAAGCACCTAATGTTAATGAGGATAAATTGATTAAAATGGATATGTTTTCGATATAAATAAAAAGAGTTAGTACAAAGAGGATGAGACAGGGAAAACAAGAGATTTTGTTTTGGGGGTTGGGGGGGGGGGGGGGGTGTTGTATTGAGGTGGAGAAAGTTGTTCTACACACTAATTTGTTATTAATATAATGCCTGTCTTTTTGCTGCAAATTTCGAAATGAATCAAATTAAAATTCAATCAGTGACTTGGTGGGTCTGGGCTACATCATGTGCTATCCATCTTCACACATTTTAAGAACTAAGAGTAAAAAAATTCAAAAAAGCAATTGAGTCAATTTAGTGTTTCATTCTCTTGATGAGAAACTACTTGGAATATGATCGAAATTCAACATCTTATTGATAATTACTTACTAAACAAGTCCAGCAAGCTTCAAGAGACGCAAGGAAAATTGCCAATTAACAGAATAGCATATTTAAATTTTTGATCCAGCGACAACAAATTTCAGTGGTTTCAATTTGGCACTAGAAACTTATGAATATTTTTTCGCTCTTCTAAATTACGATATTCACAAGCAATATTTGAGTGGAAGACACATTTTGACCATATCAAGTTTCAGTCACAAAGTAGAGACAATTCCTTCTATTCTCTATTTTATTTTATTGTCCAACAAATGGCACCCCCTTTGAATTCCATCTGACTTTAAATTGGATCCTTCCTCTGCCAAAAACTTGTAGAGATCATTTTGTTTGGCCTTCTACACCTTTGGCTCTATCTAGGAGCATCCTATCGGTTTCCAGTCAATGTCTTGCCTTCCACATCTCCTTCCCCTCCACCCCAACCTTCCTCCTATCCCTCCCTGCCTCTTCACTCCGTCCTCTACAACACCACCTCATTCTCCTTCTCCCATCCACTTCTGCTTCTTCTACCTACAGTCAATGTGATATGCAGTAACCTTAAGAACCCTTTTTTTTTTTATAACATCTGTCCTTGTATTTTGAATTCAGCATATTTCTCAAAGGGCATACAATAGTACCACATCATAGACACCTAACCCTGAGTATACTTTCCTATCTAAAAACCAGCATCTAACGTGGATATCATTATTGATCAAGACAACGATAACTGTGATTATTGGAACTGCAATAAATAGCAATTTAAATCATATAAAAAGTCTCTATGTAATTTATTATAAATTATCTCTTTTTTACATCTTTTCATGACTATGTGGATGTTTCTACATTCGGCATGATATGCCACTAAGGTTTTAAACATGCACTAACAATTGGCAGTGTTCTACAATTCTGAATTGTAATTGAAGGATTGCTTCCTTGGCTTCAATGCCAGAAGGTTTCGAATATAACTATGACTAGTTATTTCAATTATATAACTACCATAATGGGTGCTGTAAGTGAGGTAGCTTAGAAAGTCAAACTGAGGCAGCTTAGAAAATCAAACTGAGGCTCCGCACTACCATATGACTTGAGAATCCACCTGATTGACCATAGAATGAGGATTCCTTTTCTCCTCCTACTGAGTTCTTGTGCGTGGTAGTATTCCTACTAAGATGACCACTCCCTCATGTAAGATATTTAACATCAATCTTCCACCAACAGAAAGGGATTTTGAGTGGTTCAAACTTGTTGTCCAGACCCCAGAGGTACAATTTGCATTCCCATGTCTTCTTTCAATTGCATATCTCCATCAGTCATCTGACGATCCATATCACCGTCAATTAGGTTTTACAGGTTTTGGGAGTTGGGTTGAGGCTTATTTTTGCACTTATTTACATACATATAAGGCAAATTGCAAATTTGTGGTGTGCTACTATTGGGGAATAAATAAAGCCTCAGTTCCTATGCAAACATCAAGCAAGAAATGCATCTCCTCTTCAACTTCTGCTCCCTTTTTAATAGTTTGAGTTAATTTATATAAGTTATGAAGCTAGTCTGATTTAAAACTTACTAAATATCCTATTTTCAACTTGTATATGCATTCAAATCATTCCTCAATATGTCAAAAGACTCAAACTGATTTCCAAAATATATGAAAACCACAATGCCCAAAGATTGCCTCCTTTCTTCTTCAGTTATTGATTTGTGGTCAGGTTTGTTCTGAAAAAAGATTGGATAGCAAAGCTTCAAAAACCCACAAATCTAATGAAAGCTTGTCTCAATTAGAGTTGCACAATGCAGGAGCAGGAACGAATTGTGATCCTAGAAAATGATACGAAGCAAGACTAAGGAGCATTAAAAAAATTAGGAACGTACATATTAAAAATAAGGAAACCTAAAAATAGCAGTTTTTAAACAAAAGAAAAATGATGTAGATCAAATCGGGCACTCAAAGAAGGAAGCAAAAGATTAATCTGAAATCTTCTTAGCTCTGACATGGCTGTGCCTAGTATTCCTGCTTTTCCTTTCCAATTCATTTCTGGGCATTAACCTAGAAGCAATGAGAATAAATTTTCATTTGTTTAATATGTTTCATTCCTTTCTATAACTCATCCAACTGAAAAACCATATCATATAAAAAGAACAAACAAGACTTAAAGAATGCACGAATCATCCTATGCCCTGAAACAACCTCTTAAGTAATGGGGAAATATATGAGATTGTATCCCTATGGTGAAAAACAACCTCTTAAGTTTAACTCTTAGGACTAAGCTAAATAGGCCAATGGATCTTAGTAACAGTTAGGATCTGAATCATATTTGCACCTTAACATGTCATCCAATGAATACCGGGATGCTTTCAGCCTTTCACGATGTTCTCTTTACAAAATTGGCATCTCACTACTCTGATTAAAGAACATGCTTTTGAACACCACAATCAGTTATCATCATGAACAATCTTTCCTATGATTTAAATAGAACTCTCATATATTTAATTGGGTCTAATAAAAACAAGAATCCTTCTTTAACATTGCCAAGGACAAATTTTCCGCTTTCCTCCGGCAAAAGAACAATGAAGCACTCTCACAACAATGATAATGAAAGCAAAAAAAGAGGGAACAAAAAATTGGGGGCGAAATCAAGTTGTACACCTTCAATTTTTAGTTCAAGAAATGCCTCAAGCCATCACCCACAAAAAGAAGGAAATTTGAAGCTAATGATCCGCCAAAGAATCAAGAAAACCGATCCGAGAATTTCTTGAAGACAAAAAAGGACATAAGCAAGCCATTACATGCCAATAGAAGAAAAATCCAAGTTTCTCCACCTCAGAAGATGAGATCTTCCATATGCCAAAGAATCAAGGAAACCAATTCCAGAACTTCACGAAGACAAAAAAAAGACATGATCAGAACATTACATGTCAATACGAGAAGAATCCAAGCCTCGCAACGTCAAAAGAAGAGATCTTTGCTCGAACATATCAAACCAAAAAACACCACCCCAAAATTGAATTCTTGCAACGGAAATCATGATGGAAAATAGGAAGAAAGAAGTACCGAGGTTAGACGCGGCCTCCGCGATGGGGAGGGAGAAGTACTTGGAGATCTCCTCAAAGGAGAGCTTCCCGCTGGGCGGCGGCGGAGCAGAGACGGGCGACGCGGTGGCGCTTCCGCCCGGATGCAGCTGGTGATCGAGCAGCTGCTGCTGCTGCTGTTGGGGGTTTTCTGACTGGGACGCGGACGTCATTTACAAACATCCAATCGTAATGCAACAGATACTAAATCCACCGCGAGGAGCGTGTTGGAGGAGCAGCAGCAGCAAGAAGGATTGGATGCCGTTTCTTTGTCTGGATTTTGGCTTTCGTAGCGAAGGGCCTTAAATCTAAATCAAGAATCAAGAAAACCATCGGCTAGGGTTGGGCGCGCAGAGCCGGCTCTCCATCTCCATTAGACGTGCCAATATTGGTATTGCCCTTTACCTTTATTTGGGTCCAAAGCTATAATATAAATTACATATTCTGTAGGATAAGTTCGTATGCACATTCCCATTCTCCTTCTCATAATATCGAGTTCAGTCCATTAGTCCTCCACCCCTTTAAGTCTGGCTCAGTTTGCCGACCCTAGGCTTGACCCATCCGACTACCATCTTACGGCCAAAGACAGCAAACTAGTACTCGGACTTGGCGCTGGCACTTAGAGAGCCACAGATGACCCAGACAACCAGACTATACATATATGACTCGGGCTTATGATGTAGGCTTTTAAAATATTTTGGATGTGGATCTCATCTGAAACAAGTAAATTTGATCTCGACCAGACTAGAAGATATGGCAAATTCCTGGCTCACGGGTCGCCCCTCCATATTGCCCATGATGCGAGCATCGTGCGCACAAGGCTCATGACTATGAGTCTCGATTTCAATGCTCCTTGGTACTTTAAAACTCTCTCTTCCGCAACATCTCTCCCGCATTGCCTCTATTCCAATGAGCCGCATCATTGCCTCTATTCCATCGTCCCTATCCAGCACCTCGCCGTCGATCCTAAGGTCCTCACCCTTATGATCGCAGCGTCTGAGAAATAAAAGCTCATGCCCATGTTAGCCAAGTTAAAGCCCTTCCTCATCCCTAAGTTCAAGTGTAATCACTACCATTGGAAAGCTATCACCATTACCGTTGTTGCCCCATCATACCTCTCTATTGAGAGATCTCATTCCACTGTCCTTCCTTGCCGGGAGATCCCACACTTGTCTCTCTCCGTTGAGAGATCCTGTGTCATCGTCCTTCTTCACTGAGAGTTTCTGTGCCGCCATATGCTCATCCCTGGCAAGAGGTCCCATTATCATAATGACAACTGAACATGCAAGTTCGATCAAGAGGATTCCCCTGCAGCCTATTTCTCGTCTACGCCCGTTCCTAAGGATCGTCGTTTCCTTTAGCACTGCTTCTTGCCGTCCAAGTCACCAACTTGGCTGATAGTGGCATCTTCATCCGTTGCTCCCTCCTCACCAGATCGGTCTGAATTGGTTTAATTTCTTTGACCGCCTAGTTCACCTACTTTTGAACTGATTTTGGACTAGTTCAGACTAGTTCCTTATGCTCTCAGTTGTACTCTTTCCATTTTTGACCAATGGTTGTCCTACTAATTTTGTCTCTATAATTGATGTTTTGCATCTACTTTCTTTGTTCATCATTGCAGACTTGCAATTATGAATAAATTTGATGCCTCTTTGCCTATTTTTATCACTTTGGATAGATCCAACACATCAACTAGTTCCATTGGTGTGCAAAACGGCCAAATCTGTCGAGCTCGATGACTTAGGTTTGAAACCCAAGCAGGGACAACAAGGTGATGGCAGTCGAATTGAACCACAATATATCCTGCAAGCCTCAAATAAGTATTTGCACATATGCCATGTATGAATTAAATATTCATTGATCTAAATGTTTTATATAGTTTTAAATGCAAGTTATCTAGTTTTCGCAGCTCATAGTGCTGCCATGGAATTCGTCCCACGGATCGCTGGGATGAATAATCCCAGCTCAGATTAGGCGGAGATGGCACCTATGGGATCCATCCCAAGGACCACCAGGGATGAAAAATCCTAGCTTAGACGAGACTTGGATCGCAAGTGATGACATAATACCAGCTGAGATAAAAAAAATCCTAGCTTCAACTTGGCTCGAAGGTACTACCCGGCCTAGCTAACCGAGCATAAAACTAGCTAAGAGAGGAAATCTTAGCCAAGCTAGATTGGATCAAAGTGGCATGCCCAAGTTAACTAGTCGCGAGGAAACCCAGTCGAAGGAAGAAATCCTAGCCCAGGAAAGGTTAGATCAAAGTGGCATGTCCATCCTCATAAATCCTCGAAAAAGTCACCCTAAGGAGGAAATCCTAGTCAGGTAGGTCGGATCAAAGTGGCATGCCCAACTGGATCGGTCACGAGCAAAGCGAGCTGAGAAGAAAAAACCTAGCTCGGGATAGGCCGAGGCGACACCCATGGGATCCAACCCAATGACTGCCTAAATGAAAATCCTAGCCCATGCTAATTTGGATCGAAAGTGGCACACTCAACCTAACTATTCGCGAGCAAAGCTAGACGAGGAGGATATCTTGGCCTAGACTAGGTTGGATCAAATTTGGCACACCATGAGGACCTCAACCTTGAGCCAAAACAACTCTCAAGCCAACCTCAATAGGATCACAACCTCAGCAACACAACTTCAAGCATTTGGACAGATATTTTACAAGCATTTGGACAGTTTACTCGACAGTAAGTATCAAAGAAAATTTAATTTAATTTTTATGTGTTGAAAAATTTGGATATATCCAAGCATGAAGACGACTTCGGTTGTGCAGAAAGTTCTAGATCCATCTAGACTTAATAGCTGCTCTAGCTGACTAGGGGATAAAGGCAAGAATAAGTCGATTTCATTCGACAAGAACTCCTGCAAGGTGACTTAAAGGAGCAACCTAACAAGTTAAACTCCAGGAGGACAATAACAGCTTACAAAAAGCCGACCCCCAAGCTTAAGGCTCGAAATGCTGGACCCAAGGACAAAGATCCAAGAGCCGACCTAAATAATAGCTCTTAGGTGAAAGAGCCGACATAAATGGCTCTCAGGTCAAAGAGTCAACCTCAACTGCTCTTAGGTCCAAAATCCGATTACAATGGCCTTTAAGGCAAAGGGCCGACCTTAACGGCTCTCGATACAAGAAGTGGACCCCAATAGTTCTTAGAACAAAAAGATTTTAATGGCTCAGATCAACCGAAGATCTATATGCTTGATCACATTTCTGACTTGACGAGATGCAAAATATTTCATCGTACAAACTATCAACCATTTTGGATTCTAAATAAATCCGCCCAAATTGCCTATCAAAATGTTAGGGCTATCACCTAAAATCTTGATGAACTAAATACGTGAGCTATGATCTAAAAAAATGAGCGAGATGAGGTGGACCATTTTTTCCTAGACCGAGATGAGAAAAATGACTTTGACACAGAAGTGGAAGGGCATGTGATGTAGCTAATTAAACCTCATCTTTCAAGCATGAGCTCACACGTGGCATGTCATAAGACTAATTTCAATTGTATTCATATTTTTGAGCTGATCGAGACAAAACAAAATTTAAAGATAGTTCTCCACTTAATTTAGGACTTTGAAGAGTCCAACTAAAGTAGAATAAAAATTTTACGCCTATAAAAAAAGAAGCTATGCATCTCATATTATTCTATATCACTCTCTATGGAAAAGTAAGTGCAGCAAGCTTGCTGACAAGCCTTGCTGACGGCAAGATCCGGTTAAAAGATAACCGTAGATATATTTTTACAAAGAAAAATAACTTTTGTAGTTATAATAGCAGTTTTTTTATGAAACAGTTATTTCGGACGAGCATAACAGAATTTTGTGCAGAATTTAATTGTCAATGCATCTATTGCTTTTGCATACCATCATAATTTATACTATGTTAAATTAGTTAATTAAATTTTACCCAGCAGCGTTGCTTACGTGTTAGTGCTAAACAATTAAAGAAACAAGTACTCATTTAATTTTATCATTCAAGCTCTTCTAACCAACCTAGTAGTAGTCAACGAGCGTTACAGCCAGCAAACCCCGCATCCCTAGCCCATACGCCGCCCTCCTGTGCCAGCTACCAAAAAGGTGGCCCCGTCATCCGACGTACACAGAGCAAAAGGAGGCAGAGGTTGGTGAATAGCACGGGCCACCTTTTGGGTAGGTGGGACAGGACGTGCCGTGGCGAGATCAACGCCCAGAAAAGAGGGGGTTCCGGCCCTCATTTTATAATTCCACCCAGAGCCCAGAGGGGCTATATATATGGGAGCGAAGAGCATGCTCCTCCACACACCCCGGCGCTCTACCCTAAACAATTAAACCTTCAGCAGCCGCTGCCCATCTCTCCATCTCCCTTCCACTTAGAATGGCCAGCATCGAGTCCATTCGCAAGGCACAGAGGGCTGACGGCCCGGCCACGATCATGGCCATTGGAACCGCCAACCCTCCTCATGCCGTCGACCAGAGCACCTACGCGGACTTCTACTTCCGAATCACCAACAATGAGCACAAGCACGAGCTCAAAGAGAAGTTCAAGCGCATATGTAAGAGCTTAATTAATTGTTGCATTCCTTGGTTCCTCGTATACTTTTTTGGTATAGTACTTAGAAACCACTTTGGCACGTTCGCTCTATCTCATGACACCTAGTGAGCATGCATGCATGAATCATGATATCCGATCGTGTTCCCATCTTTCTTCCAATTATAAAAAAACAAAGAATATGGAGGGAGCTGTCCGCAACACATTTTTATCCAGATCATGCATGCATACGTATCCAAACTCTCTCAGGCATGCGACAATTAGATGATCGATATTATCATCCAAACTCATGAATGAGAGATACACATGCAAGTCGCTCGTTTTTTTTTGACGTTAGTTTGCTGCGTCGCGGTGCAGGTGAGAAATCCATGATCAAGAAGCGGTACATGTACCTCACCGAGGATGTCCTGAAGCAGAACCCGAACATGTGCGCCTACATGGCGCCCTCTCTGGATGCCCGGCAGGACATCCTGGTGGAGGAGGTGCCGAAGCTGGGGAAGGAAGCAGCCGTCAAGGCCATCAAGGAGTGGGGCCGCCCCAAGTCAAACATCACTCACCTCGTCGTCTGCTCCACCAGCGGCGTCGACATGCCCGGGGCCGACTACCAGCTCATCAGGCTCCTCGGCCTCAACCCGTCCGTCAAGCGAGTCATGCTCTACCACCAGGGCTGCTTCGCCGGCGGGACCGTGCTCCGCATCGCCAAGGACCTCGCCGAGAACAACAAGGGTGCTCGCGTGCTTGTCGTGTGCTCCGAGATCACCGTCGTCACCTTCCGAGGCACCGACGACGTCCACTTCGACAACCTCGTGGGCCAGGCCCTCTTCGCCGACGGTGCAGCGGCACTCATCGTCGGAGCGGATCCGATCCAAGGTGTCGAGAGGCCGCTCTTTCGAATGGCTTCGGCGGCTCAGCTGGTACTGCCGGACAGCGAGGGGGCCATCGAAGGCCACCTCAGGGAAGTGGGCCTCACCTTCCACCTCCTCAACCAGGTCCCCACCATTATCTCCAAGAACATCGAGAAGAGCCTGGAGGAGGCGTTCGAGCCGCTGGGTATCTCTGACTGGAATTCCTTGTTCTGGATTGCGCACCCTGGTGGCCCGGCCATACTTGACGCCTTCGAGTCCAAACTGAAGCTGAAGCCGGAGAAGCTCCGGGCGACGCGGCACGTGCTTAGCGAGTACGGGAACATGTCCAGCGCTTGCGTGTTCTTCATACTGGACGAGATGAGGAAGCGGTCGGCGAAGGAAGGGAAAGGGACCACCGGAGAGGGGCTCGACTGGGGAGTGCTCTATGGATTCGGACCAGGCCTCACCATGGAGACCGTCGTCCTCCAAAGTGTCGCTATCTAGGGTTTCAGACTCCACCATGGTTCCATTGCTACATTTTTTTATCGTTGGTTCAGTTCAAGCAGTCTTCGACCAAACAATATTTTAAAAGATTATATATGAGATATGCAATGAATAAATGATTGAATAAAAAGCCTGGTAGAGTGAAATACTCAATCAGCAAGTGTATCTTTCTTCAAGAATACCGAAGTGTTTACTCAAAGTATAAAAAAAGAGAAGAAGAATTAGTTCAGTGGGAAATCTTAATGTAAGATCCTAAGTTAAATCGCTGCCCCAGCAACGAACATTTCTCCTTTGTACTGAACTTGCTCTTCCTCTTATAGTCAATTCCTACTTTGGACGCGCGCTTGCGGTCAGAGTTCTTCTATTTCACGTCTCCTGAAATCAATTGCAACTTTTGCTTGGGCCGGAAACGTATAAACCAGGGAATTTACGGAAAAACCATTAGCCGTATCGGACTTAAAGGAAACTTTCCCTCACCAGTCAAGCTGAGGATTGTTGACTTCCTTTTTCAGAAAGTCAAGAATACGTAACCATTGCTTGAACAGTTTTTGTTTTTCTTTTGTTGAGAAGGTGCCTGAAGGCTGATTAATAACAATCCATTACAATTTTATGGTAGTCATAACAGACCCCGGCTATGGTTGTTTTATGATTATAGTAGCATCATTTAATTAAATTTAAGTGTTAGTGTTAAGGTATTTCCTTTTCTTTTGATAGTTAAGGGAGCAAGAATTACCTAATTTCATAATAATTACCTAGGTTGCTACATTTTTTTCTCGGTGCTTCAGTTCAAGCAGTCTTCGACCAAATTGACGATATTTTCAAAGATTATACAAGAGATATGCAATGAATAAATGATTGAATAAAAAGCCCGGTAGAGTGCAATACTCAATTAGAAAGTGTATCTTTCCTCAAGAATTACTGAAGTGTTTACTCAAAGTGAAAAAAAAAAAAATGAAGAATTAGTTCAGTGGGAGATCTTAATGTAAGATCCTAAATTAAATCGCTGCCACAGCAACGAACATTTCTCCTCTGTACTGAAGTGGTTGCTCTTAGTCAAGTCCTACTTTCGACGCGCGCTTGCGGTCAGAGTGCTTCTATTTCACGCCTCCTGAAATCAATTGCAACTTTTGCTTGGGCCGGAAACATATAAACCAGGGAATTTACGAAAAACCATTAGCCGTATCGGACCTTTTGCGGCTAAACAAGCATGCTTAAACGAAACTTTCCATCACCAGTCAAGCTGAGGATTTTTGACAGCCTTTTTCACAAAGTCAAGAATACGTAACCATTGCTTGAACAGTTTTTGTTTTTCTTTTGTTGACAAGGTGCCTAAAGACTGATATCATTAATAACAATCCATTATAATTTTATGGTACTCATAATAGACCCCTGCTATGGTTGTTTAATGATTATAGTAGCATCATTTAATTAAATTTAAGTGCCAGTGTTAAGGTGTTTTTTTCTTTTGAGAGTTAAGGGAGCGAGAATTACCTAATTTCACAATAATTACCTAGTTCGCAATGACTCATGCAGGAATATTTTTTAGCCCCATATTAGTTGTGCACTACGTAGACTTAAAGGAACAAAAAAAAAGAAAAAAAAAAAAGATGCAGCAAGAAAGACATTTTAAAGGAACAAGGTCGTATGTTTAATTTCAATGAACGAACAACAAATGGATTGCATAAAAACTGTATGCTAGATGCTTATCTACAAGAATAAATATATGGCAATTAATTCTTTATGAAGTATTTTTTGTCACTTAATGCACTTGTTTGGAGTACTTACTTGGTCCAAATGATGGCTATCTCCAACATGTGAAAATTAGCTCTTTTTGAAAATCGGAACACAGTTTTAATTTTATAAATTTGGAAAGGTTTTGGCCTTTCATATGGATGAAACTATATACAACTTCTTGAGATAGAGCGGGTATTATTCGTTTCTTAATATCCCAATTAGAGATAGGTCATATCATAAAAATGATTCCTATGCGTGTGTTGTATTTAATTAATGAGTAGTTAAAGATATGATGGCAAATAAAATGGTCCAACTGGCTAGTAGGCTATTAGGGTCGTCGAACCAACCATCTTTTTAATGAGCAAGTTGTGTTTCAGTTAGAAATTTGGCTCAAATATGGCTCGTTTAATTGCTAAACAAGGCAACCTAGGATAAGATAGACTTGCTTGTGCTCAATTAGATTAAACTTGGAACAAAAGAGACTAGATATTTGATATATATTAATATATATCATATATAATTTAATTATTATTTATGAATAAAATTATTTTATATCATAAATTATCATCACAATATAAAGAGTATTTTTAGCTCAAGGTATGAATGTAAAGATTTTTAAGGATTTTAGTTTTGCTTGAATTTCATAGATCATCAGCTGTTCAAGAGCAGCTCAAAATGGCTTAAATTCAAATACCGAGCTTGCGCTATGCTTCGCATGTTTGAACCTGGCTTGTTTCTGCCCCATTTAGCCAAAACAACTTTAGCATCATTTTTCACATGCCAAATGGAAACAGCTTAAAGGATGCAGGGCTCACTATTTGATGTTCCTTAGCAATCAAATCAGTCGCCCTATACAAAAAAAAAAGAAAAGAAAATAAAGATGCAGCAAGAAAGACATCTTAAAGGAACAAGACCGCATGTCTGATTTCAATGAATGAAGAACAAACGGATTGCATAAAAATTGTATACTAGATGCTTATCTACAAGACTGAATATTTGGCAATTAATTCTTTTCTGAACTGCTTCGTTCTCGGCCTGGCTGGCACTTGTTTGGAGTACTTGCTTGGTGCGCACTTGTTTGGAGTACTTGCTTGGTGCAAATGATGGTTATCTCCAACATGTGAAAATTAGCTCTTTCTGAAAAACGGAACACATCCATTTTAATTTTATAAATTTTGGAAGGTTGTGGCCTTTTAGATGGATGAAACTATATGCAACTTCGTGAGATAGACCGGATATTATTCATTTCTTATTAGTCCTAACTAGAGATAGGTCGTATCATAAAAATAATTCCTATGTGTGTGCTGTATATAATTAATGAGTAGTTAAAGATATGATGGCAAATAAAATGGTCCAACTGGCTAATAGGGTCGCCGAATCAACCATCTTTTTAACGAGCAAGTTGTGTTTCAGTTGGAAATTTGGCTCAGATATAGCCCGTTTAATTGCTAAACAAAGCAACCTAAGATAAGATAGACTTGCTTGTGCTCAATTAGATTAAACTTGGAACAAAAGAGACTAGATATTTGATATATATTAATATATATCATATATGATTTAATTATTATTTATGAATAAAATTATTTTATATCATAAATTCTCATCACAACATAAAGAGTATTTTTAAATATAATGCAGAATATCTCAAGGAATTGCGGCATATTCCCATACTCTTCAAATATCCAAATATCCCCTAGAATCAAAGATACAAGAGCATTACTCCAGAACCCAGAACCCACGGTGAAGTACAAGTATCATCCAAATTAAACCTACCAGGCTGAATTTTGGTCAGCAATCAGCTTTAACTCAGAAACCAATGAGAAGCTAAATGATCCGATTAAAAATCTAAGATAAATTTTCACGTTGATTGAGTGATCAAATTCAGACATGTAGATTGAGACAGATTTCTAAGCATTATAAATGAATAATTACTCCTCATAACAGACCAATTTGTAGGTATTACAAGTTAAAAATGTCTCCACTAAAATCAATTTGCCCGTTGATGTTTTGCAACGGTATAGAGGAGGCACAACAGCTGACCAGTAGGCTAACCATTACATAAGCCTGAACGTTGGCCCAATCAGCCCAATATCACATCAATCTGCCATGAAACCTTGCATTCAAGCAATGCTTGCGTCGGATCCAGCCACAACTGAAAACCCCCCTCCAGAAAGAGTGTAAATCTGCTACAACCATAACCGTAATAAGTTCTTACAACAATGTATGCCCAGATTTTTATTAGCTGTGCAATCATGCCCATCATCTGATTGTGCACGAACGGTGCATGTTTGAATTAAAGATGGTTTGATTAGTTAATCCTAAAAACTGATTTCCCAATTGGCACGAAGCATTCCTCGCCATGTGCATCGTAGGTTCTCCCATGTCTAACATTTAATTCTGAATGACATAATCCCAAAAACATTAAGGTTGACTATCCACTTTTCTTGGAAAAAAATAAAAATAGAGTGATTCTCAGCTCATGAAAAAGTAACTTTCCCATGTTTCTTATGGAAAAGACTTTTCCATAAAATGTGAAAATCATATTTCTATGGAAATACAACTTTTCCGTCTCTCTCCTTTGAAAACTCCAACTAAACAAGAAGCATCTCATTACTTTTCCGTTGACCACACTTTTCCTCCTTATCCTGCGAACCAAAAGAGCCCGAATGCATGAAGTAGAGTAATTTGACTTGCTTAGGTATTTCAAAATGGTCAAAACATAGTGTGATATATGAATGATGGGAGAAGAAGCATCCACAGCCAAATGCAACCGGACGGATGATAAATGAAGCAACAATAGCAAAGATATCGAATGGATCAAATTGTGCAGCGAACCTGTTCATCATGAAACGATAAGAGCACGCCTGCTTGGTTGATCGGCAGGATTCCATGGATCCTTACAGGACCACCTCATAGATATGATGCGATGAGAATCCAAAACCATACTTCCCTCGTGCAGAGACAGCTCCCAACTCTTCTTTAATCGAGCCATCTCCATGTCCGCCTAATAACATGGCGTAACTCTTTTCTGCAACAGTATTAGACTCATACAATTTTCTCCCTTAACATGAACCAGTTCATTCAAATGGACCCATGCTGTGACCTGAAGGGACATATACTTCAGGTTATATGATGAGGTAAGCCGCGTTGATCATTTGTAGAGGTGAAAGCAAGAGGGAATCAAAGTCGAGAACGGAAAGACAGTGATGGTAGTATTCCTACTAAGATGACCACTCCCTCCTGTAGGCGTTTTAACATCAAATCTTCCGCCAACAGAAAGGGATTTTGACTGGCTCAAACTTGTTCTGCAGGCCCCAGAGGTGCAATTTACATTTCCATGTCTTCTTTCAGTGGTATATCTCTATCAGTCAACTGACGATCCATATCACCGTCAATTAGGTTTTACATTTTTTGGGAGTTGAATTGAGGCTTATTTTTGCACTTATTTACATACACATAAGGTGAATTGCAAATTTGTGGCGTGCTACTATTTGGGAATAAATAAAGCCTGAGTTCCTAATGCAAACATCAAGCAAGACATGTATCTCCTCTTCACTCCCTTTTTATTAATTTGAGTTAATTTGTAACTATTGGGCCCCAATGGGCCGACGTGGACCATAGTCGGCGGCCCATCTGGAGATCCAAACCGGGAATCTTCGGATAGGAGGAGGAGACTGCGATCGCCAGCTGTTGAGCCGGTTATAACCGCTAACAGCCGTGGATACATCCAATCTCCCTCCCACTCTCCCCAAGGCAGGCTATAAAAGCCGAAGGAGTTCTTCACCGAGGCATCTTTCCCTCCTCACTGCCTCTTGCGGAGCTCCTCAGATCCACTGTCAAGCCGCCGGAGGAAGCGGGCCAGGCTGCCGGAGGAAGCTCTCCATCTCTTCCTCGGAGCTACGTAAGCCCTTGATCCCTTTCTCTCTTCATTATTCATGCTCTGTTAGATTAGATCTAGACTAGCTATGAAATCAAAAAAAAAAAAAAAAAAAAAAGAGAAGAAGAGGAAAGAATGAAAACAAAAGAGAAGAAAAAGGGGAAGAAGACGAAGAGGAGGGAAGGGGGAAGCTCTAAACTGGGGTCGGCCGTTGATCCGACACCGGCTTGATCCGTCACTGACCACAGCCGGCCCATGCCGTAGATCCTGTTCTTTCACCCGATCACTTCTTCCCCCTTTCAATCAAACCCTAACCCTAGAACCCTACCTCCCGATCCATGGGATGAGTCGTCGGCCTCAGGCCCCCTTTTTCCTTCAGTGTAACAGGATCCCTGTTCCACCGAAGGAGGTGGGAGATAAAGAGGAGAAAAGAAGAACATCAGGAGAGGAAAGAGAAAGGAAGAAGAGAAGGGGCAGAGAAGAAGAAAAGAAGAACAAAAAGAAGAAAAAGAAGAGGAGAAGAAGGAGGAGGAGGGAAGAGCCACTTACCGGTGGATCCTTGACCGCGGCGCCGCTGGCCTCGGGCCGGCCCCCTCTCGAGCTCGCCCTCCTCCCTTCCTAGGAGAAGACGAGGGGTAGAAAGAGGGAAAGAGAAGAAGTCGGGAGAAGAAAAGGGACGAGAGAGGAGAAGCTTCGGGAAGGAAGAAGAAGAGGAGAAGAAAAAGCGAAAAAGAAAGAAAACAAAAAAAAAATAATAATAATAAAAATAAAATAAAATATATAAATAAATAGTAAATAAATAAATAGAGGAAGAAGGCTGTAGGCTTCATGGGCCATGGCATCCGAGGAACTTGGGCTAAATAGGCCCAAGCTCTGATGAGATGGTTTCACCTAAATTTGGGCTATATGGGTTAGGATTTGATAATGGATTCAAAGAGCCTATACTTAAGGGCCGTGTAATGGTTAGGCTCGAATTGGGCTTGGGCCGAGCTAAGGTTTTTTTTAAAATTAACGGAAACTAAGTAGGGCTTTGTAGATTAGAACAAAATATGAGCAGAACCATTTCTAGCTTGTAATTGGGCCACGAGCCTGATTATAAATCAACTATTTATGCCACTGGGCTAAAAAGAAAATAACTCTGTAACTCAGCCTGAACCAGAAATTGAATCAGGCCATGAACCTAGTAACTGAATCAGGCAATGGGCCTGAACTAGAAACTGAATTAGACCACGGGCCTGAATAAAAAATTAGCCCAGTAACTAAATCAGGCCATGATCCTAAACCAAAAATTGAATCAGGCAATGAGCTTGAATCAGAAACTGAATCAGACCATAGGCTTGAATAAAATATTAGTCTGTAATTGGGCCATAGGTCCGAAAATGAAATATGAGTTCTTTGATGGGCTGTAAACTATGTAAAATCAAAAGAGTATTAAAAAATTTGAACTAAGAAAAGGGCGTGAATATATAGAAATAAAGTATAATAATTAAAAGTAGAAATGTAGTAGAAGAAGTAGAATAAAAGTTAAATAAATTAATAAGAAATTAAATGAGCAAGCAACAAATAATTTGATAGTTATGATATTGCTAGGTGCTAGTTGTTAGAGGATTATCATCTAAACCTAGAAATTGGTGAGCGGATTGAGATAAGTGATCCTGACATAAATCTTATTGCTTTCAAATACATGAAATTATTTGGATATGAAAATACATAGTATGTAAATTTCTTAAAACTTAGGATCAAGCATATGTTAGTAGGTGTTGCACGATTTTGGCTAAATGATATCCATCATGATTACTATATTGTGTACACATTATGATGATGTAGAAAATTGTATGTAAAATGATGTTTGTTGCATGATCATGGGTTTTATATAATATGATTCATTTTTCAATCTAATTATGATATATGATTTATGAAAGGTATGAAATGATTTATGAACTCTCAGATTGCTGTGTACGGCCCTCGTCAGCGGGTTATAATAGCACGGCATACGGTCTCACCAGCGGATTATAATAGCTCGGCATATGGCCCTCGCTAGCAGGTTATAATAGCTCGGCATTCAGCTTTGCCAACGGGTAATAGTAGTTGGTAAAGATTATGGCCCTATCATGGATAATAAATAGTGACCATAGCTGCACTATCATCTGAGGGTATGGATTTCAAAGCATGGAATAATAGCAATGTTTTATGATGCATATCCATATTTATGAATTTGCATGATTGAGCATGCATTGCTTTATTTTTAATATATGTATTATGAAATGTTTATCTTGGAATATCTGTTATTTTACTTAATTAATGTATTGAAATGGAGAATATTATGCTTGATCTGGTAAGATTGTGCACGGTTATTTACTGAGCCGTATAGCTCTCACCACTCTATTTATTTTCTTGCAAATAGAAAGGATTGCTAGGAGTAGGAAGCTTGATGTACTTCATGGGTTGGGAAAATTGACTCTAAGTTTTCAAATTTTAGAGCTATGTACTATTCCAAACACTCATAAATAAATGATTACTTTTGATATAAAATTGTTAGTATGGCTTCGTGTTATTGTGGGCAAGGGCTTGCAATAGCACGGCTGTGTCACGAGCCGGATTTAGGACATGACATAATTTATATCAGTTATGAAGCTAGTCTGATTTAAAACTTACTAAAAATCCTATTTTCAACTCTTATATGCATTCAAATCATTCCTCAATATGTCAAAAGACTCAAATTGATTTCCAAAATATATGAAAACTACAGAGCCCAAAGATTGCCTCCTTTCTTCTTCGGTTATTGATTTGTAGTTCTGAAAAAAGACTGGATGGTAAACCTTCAAAAACCCTCAAATCTAATGAATGCTTGTCTCAATTAGAGTTGCACGTAGCAGGAGCAGCAACGAAGTGTGATCCTAGAAAATTATAGGAAGCAGGGCTTAGGAGCATTGAAAAAATTAGGATCATACTTATTGAAAATAAGGAAGCCTAAAAATAGCAGTTTTTTAAACAAAAGAAAATGATGTAGATAAAATCAGGCACTCAAAGAAGGAAGCAAAAGATTAATCTAAAATCTTCTTAGCACTAACGTGGCTGTGCCTAGTTTTCCTGCTTTCCCTTTGCAATTCATTTCTGGGCATTAACCAAGAAGCAATGAGAATAAAATTTTCATTTGTTTAATATGTTTCATTTCTTTCTATCGCTTATCCAACTGAAACACCGTATCATAGAGAATCTAGCAAAAAGAACAAACAAGATTTAAAGAATGCACGAATCGTCCTATGCCCTGAAACTATCTTTTAAGTAATGGGAAATATCTTTATGGTGGAAAACAACCTCTTAAGTTTAACTCTTAGGGCTAAGCTAAATAGGCCAATGGATCTTAGTAACAGTTAGGATATGAATCGTGTGGGTAACTTTCAAGTCATACATATCATCCACACCGATATCATATTTGCAACTTAACATGTCATCCAATGAATACTGGGATGCTTTCAGCCTTTCACGATGTTCTCTTGACAAAATTGGCATCTCACTACTCTGATTAAAAAACATGCTTTTGAATACCGAAATCAGTTATCATCATTAACAATCTTTCCAATGATTTAAATAGAACTCTCATATATTTAATTGGGTCTAATAAAAACAAGAATCCTTCTCTAACATTGCCAAGCACAAATTTTAGGCTTTCCCCCGGCAAAAGAACAAAGAAGCACTCTTAACAACAATGATAATGAAAGCCAAAAAGGAGCGAACAAAAAATTGGGGGGGGGGGGGGGGCAAAACCTTCAATTTTTAGTTCAAGAAATGCCTCAAGCCATCCCCCACAAAAAGAAGGAAATTTGAAGCTAATGATCCGCCAAAGAATCAAAAAAACCGATTGAAGAATTTCAAGAAGACAAAAAAGGATCAATGATGTGAGCGTCATGTGCACGAGACATGACTATGAGCCCAATTTCAAGGCTCCTTGGTACTTTAAAACCTTGCTCCACCGTCAACTCTCTTCTGCAATGTCTCTCCCACGGTGTCTCTATTCCAACAAGCCACATCATCCCCGCCACATTGTCCCTGGCTAGCACCATGTTGCCGACCCCAAAGGCCGCACCCTCATGATCGCACCAATTGAGATGTAGAAGCTCATGCCGATGGTAGCCAAGTTAAAGCCCATCCTCATCCCCAAGGCCGAGCTTAATCGCCACCATTGGGAAGCTGTCACCATCACCGTTGTTGCCTCAACGTACCTCTCCATTGAGAGATCCTATGCCACTATCCCTCTTTGCTTGGAGATCCTGCACCGCCATCCCTCTCCGCTGAGAGATCTTATGTCATCGTCCCTCTCCACTGAGAGATTCGTGCTGCCATATGCTTCTCTCTACCAAGTGTCCCATCATGATGATAACAGCTGAGCGTGCAAAACTAATCAAGAGGATTCCTCCGCAACCTATTTCTCTTCCATGATCGTTCTCAAGGATCGTCTTCTCCTTGAGCACCGCTTCTTGCCATCCAAGTCACCAAATTGGCTGATAGCGACATCTTCATCCGTTGCTCCCTCCTCACCAGATTGGTCTGAACTGGTCTAATTCCTATGACCGCCCCATTTTTAAACAGATTTTGGACTAGTTCAGACTAGTTCTTTATGTTCTCGGGTGTACTCTTTCCATTTTTGACCTATGTTTGTCCTACTAATTTTGCCTCTATAATTGATGTTTTGCATCTACTTTATTTGTTCATCATTGCAGACTTGACAATTATGAACAAATTTGATGTCCCTCGGCCAATTTTTATCACTTTGGATAGATCCAACACATTAACTACTTCCATGGGCGTGCAAAATGGCCAAATCCGCCTAGCTCGATGACTCAGATTTGAAACCTAAGCGGGGCAACAAGGTGATGGCAGCCGAATTGAACCACAATATATCCTACATGCCTCAATTATTTGCACGTATGCCTTGTATGAATTGAATATTCATTGATCTAAACGTTTGGATTGGTTTTAAATGCAAGATATCTAGTTTTCGCAGCTCACGACGCCACTATGAAATTCGTCCTAAGGATTGCTGGAAGGAATAGTCCCAGCTCAGACTAGGCCGAGATGACACCTATGGGATTCATCCCAAGGACCACTAGGATGAATAATTCTAGCTCACACGAGACTTGGATCGCAAGTGATGATATAACACCAGCTGAGATAAGAATAATCTTAGCTTCAACTTGGCTCGAAGGTACTACTTGGCCTGGCTAACCGAGCATAAAACTAGCTAAGTGAGGAAATCTTAGCCCAAGCTAGATCTAATCAAAGTGGCATGCCTGACATAACTAGTCATGAGGAAACCTAGTCGACGGAAAAATCTTAGCTCGGGCTAGGTTAGATCAAAGTGGCACGTCTGACTTGATAGGTCCTGCGAAAAGCCACCCTAAGGAGGAAATACTAGCCAGGTAGGTCAGATCAAAGTGCCATGCCCAACTGGATCGGTCACGAGCAAAGCGAGATGAGGAGAAAAAACCTAGCTCAGGGTAGGCCGACTTTAATAACTCTGAGGTCAAAGAGCCGACTTAAATCCTGATGAACTAAATACATGAGCTATGATTAAAAAAATGAGCAGGATGAGGTGGACCATGTTTGAACGTATCTACTTTCCTAGAGACCGAGCTAAGAAGAATGGCTCGAACATGGAAGTAGAGGGGCATGTGATGTAGCTAAACCTCATCTTCCTACCATGGGCTAACATATGGCATGTCATGAGACTAATTTCAATTATACTCATATTTCTGGGCTGATCGAAGCAAAAAAAAGTCTAGAAACAGTTCTCCACTTAACTTAGGACTTTGAAGAGTCTAACTCCAGTAGAATAAAAATTTTACGTCTATAAAAAAGGGGCTATGCATCTCATATTATTCTATATCACTCTATTCTTTTTAGTTTTCTATTTTACAATGCTCTGTCTGGCTTCAGCATCGGAGGCCCCTCAGTCGGATCAGCTCTGGTTGTGAGTAGATTGACCGACACTCTCTAAGCATTCATTGTCACCAGATCAGATTAAAAGTAACCGTAGATATATTTTTACAAAGAAAAATAACTTTTGTAGTTATAATAGCAGTTTTTTATGAAACAGTTATCTCGGCCTGGAGAATGTTGTGCAGAATTTAATTGCCAATGCATCTATTGCTTTTGCTTATCATCATATTTTAACTATTTCGTATGATTTAATTAAATTTTACCCAGTAGCATTGCTTACGCACCAGGGCTAACAATTAAAGAAACAAGTAGTTATTTAATTAATTTAATGATTCAAGCTCTTCTAACCAACCTAGTAGTAGTCAACCAGCATTACAGCCAGCAAACCCCGCATCCCTAGACCATACGCCGCCCTACCGTCCCACCTACCAAAAAGGTAGCCCCGTCATCCGACGTACGTAGAGCACGAAGAAGGCCGAGGTTGGTGGATAGCACGGGCAATCTTTTGGGTAGATGGGACAGGACGTGCCGTGGCGAGATCAACGCCCAGAAAAGAGGGGGTTCCGCCCCTCATTTTATAATTCCACACAGAGAGGCTATATATATGGGAGCCAAGAGCATGCCCCTCCACACTCCTCGGCGCTCTACCCTAAACAATTAAACCTTCAGCAGCCGCTGCCCATCTCTCCATCGCCCTTCCACTTAGAATGGCCAGCATCGAGTCCATTCGCAAGGCACAGAGGGCTGACGGCCCGGCCACGATCATGGCCATCGGAACCGCCAACCCTCCTCATGCCGTCGACCAGAGCACCTACGCGGACTTCTACTTCCGAATCACCAACAATGAGCACAAGCACGAGCTCAAAGAGAAGTTCAAGCGCATATGTAAGAGCTTAATTAATTGTTGCATTCCTTGGTTCCTCGTATACTTTTTTGGTATAGTACTTAGAAACCACTTTGGCACGTTCGCTCTATCTCATGACACCTAGTGAGCATGCATGCATGAATCATGATATCCGATCGTGTTCCCATGCATCTTTCTTCCAATTATAAAAAAACAAAGAATATGGAGGGAGCTGTCCGCAACACATTTTTATCCAGATCATGCATGCATACGTATCCAAACTCTCTCAGGCATGCGACAATTAGATGATCGATATTATCATCCAAACTCATGAATGAGAGATACACATGCAAGTCGCTCGTTTTTTTTTGACGTTAGTTTGCTGCGTCGCGTTGCAGGTGAGAAATCCATGATCAAGAAGCGGTACATGTACCTCACCGAGGATGTCCTGAAGCAGAACCCGAACATGTGCGCCTACATGGCGCCCTCTCTGGATGCCCGGCAGGACATCCTGGTGGAGGAGGTGCCGAAGCTGGGGAAGGAAGCAGCCGTCAAGGCCATCAAGGAGTGGGGCCGCCCCAAGTCAAACATCACTCACCTCGTCGTCTGCTCCACCAGCGGCGTCGACATGCCCGGGGCCGACTACCAGCTCATCAGGCTCCTCGGCCTCAACCCGTCCGTCAAGCGAGTCATGCTCTACCACCAGGGCTGCTTCGCCGGCGGGACCGTGCTCCGCATCGCCAAGGACCTCGCCGAGAACAACAAGGGTGCTCGCGTGCTTGTCGTGTGCTCCGAGATCACCGTCGTCACCTTCCGAGGCACCGACGACGTCCACTTCGACAACCTCGTGGGCCAGGCCCTCTTCGCCGACGGTGCAGCGGCACTCATCGTCGGAGCGGATCCGATCCAAGGTGTCGAGAGGCCGCTCTTTCGAATGGCTTCGGCGGCTCAGCTGGTACTGCCGGACAGCGAGGGGGCCATCGAAGGCCACCTCAGGGAAGTGGGCCTCACCTTCCACCTCCTCAACCAGGTCCCCACCATTATCTCCAAGAACATCGAGAAGAGCCTGGAGGAGGCGTTCGAGCCGCTGGGTATCTCTGACTGGAATTCCTTGTTCTGGATTGCGCACCCTGGTGGCCCGGCCATACTTGACGCCTTCGAGTCCAAACTGAAGCTGAAGCCGGAGAAGCTCCGGGCGACGCGGCACGTGCTTAGCGAGTACGGGAACATGTCCAGCGCTTGCGTGTTCTTCATACTGGACGAGATGAGGAAGCGGTCGGCGAAGGAAGGGAAAGGGACCACCGGAGAGGGGCTCGACTGGGGAGTGCTCTATGGATTCGGACCAGGCCTCACCATGGAGACCGTCGTCCTCCAAAGTGTCGCTATCTAGGGTTTTAGACTCCACCATGGTTCCATTGCTACATTTTTTTATCGTTGGTTCAGTCCAAGCAGTCGTCGACCAAACAATATTTTAAAAGATTATATATGAGATATGCAATAAATAAATGATTGAATAAAAAGCCTGGTAGAGTGAAATACTCAATCAGCAAGTGTATCTTTCTTCAAGAATACCGAAGTGTTTACTCAAAGTATAAAAAAAAAGAAGAAGAATTAGTTCGGTGGGAAATCTTAATGTAAGATCCTAAGTTAAATCGCTGCCCCAGCAACGAACATTTCTTCTTTGTACTGAACTTGCTCTTCCTCTTATAGTCAATTCCTACTTTGGACGCGCGCTTGCGGTCAGAGTTCTTCTATTTCACGTCTCCCGAAATCAATTGCAACTTTTGCTTGGGCCGGAAACGTATAAACCAGGGAATTTACGGAAAAACCATTAGCCGTATCGGACTTAAAGGAAACTTTCCCTCACCAGTCAAGCTGAGGATTGTTGACTTCCTTTTTCAGAAAGTCAAGAATACGTAACCATTGCTTGAACAGTTTTTGTTTTTCTTTTGTTGAGAAGGTGCCTAAAGGCTGATTAATAACAATCCATTACAATTTTATGGTAGTCATAACAGACCCCGGCTATGGTTGTTTTATGATTATAGTAGCATCATTTAATTAAATTTAAGTGTTAGTGTTAAGGTATTTCCTTTTCTTTTGATAGTTAAGGGAGCAAGAATTACCTAATTTCATAATAATTACCTAGGTCGCTATGAGCCCTCAAGCAGGAATATTTTTTTAGCCCCATATTAGTTATGCACTACGTAGATTTAAATATCTGTAGAAGGCCAAGAAACCCAACTAATATCTTTTGACTAATCCTTTTAAATAAAAAAGGCGTCAAAATGAGATCCAATATATGTTTGTATAGGCTAGGAGATATACTATAACATGCATGGGCTCATTTCAATTGACTACGAGCTAATTATATGGTGTTTATGATTAGATTTATAGCACTTGATAGAGGAAAAAATGGATCATTCAGCCCACAACTAAAAGGCCGCTCGGTTTCGGCTAAGTAAACACCAACGATGAATGACCGAATCTTCACTTCGGCCCAGGGACAGCTCGTCCTCGGAACTCCGCTTAAAGCTCCACCAACTCCAGACAGACGTCCACCCATCCCGACCAAGTTTGGGATGCCAAACCCCCAACGATACGCTCCGACCCTCGAGCTCGGGACGCTCCTCCGAGCATACCTCGGAATCCGGAAAACCGAGCTACTCACAGTATCTGCTAAGCCAACCTCGTTAAACGCATGATGCGACTACTTAAGAAGTTCGGCCTCATTAATGACCGCACCCATATGTGGCCCTATGCCCACCTACGTGGCCATACTCCACCACACTGCCATGTCATGTCTCCATAACCGGCCAACGGCAGTCAGACGATACCCTGCCTACTCCGGCCATAGCCTGCTGTGACTGTCAACGCCCTACCGTTCTCAAGAACGGGCTACCACACGTCACCAGCCAACCTGAGCTGCGCGCCATAAGGCTCAGAGCCATGCCCCCTCATGATAGGAACTGACAGTACCTCCATCACCTGGGTTACTCCACCGAGGCTATAAATAGCTCGGTCAGGTAATTTCCAAGGGACCTTTGGCCGGACCAAATTTACCCACTCTAACTTGATCGTCGGATGGTCCTCACCGGGAATACCGATGAGGCTTTGCGCAGGTCCGAGGCCGTTGCACAGGAGGTGGCTCTCGTCTTTCCCTTTCCAGCACCGGCGGCTCCCTCGGCTCCCCCGGCGTGGTCACCTTCGGGCCAGATTTGAACCACAATAGCACTCATGATTGGATTTGAATAGATATAGATCCTAAGACTGGCAAGGATGTTAAGGCTTAAATGAAGGAAGTATATCGGGACTTGCATGAGCATGTGTTCAGTCTTACATGGATAACAGATAGATCTTCATACTTATACAAGGCTAAAGAATCAAATAATATCTTCTGATTAGCTTTTTAGGTGAGTTACTGCATTGTTGCAATCTCGGTGCTTGGATGCATTCTAAACTCAACCCAAAATTCTTGATTGCGAAGTTAAGGAGCATGACCATTAGCATAAGCCAAAGCTTGGACATTTATGCCTTTGGTTTCTTTTCAAAATGTTCAATAGACATAGTCTGATGTTCCTTAACAATCAAATCTATCGCCCTACACACACAAAAAAAAAAGTAAAGATGGAGCAAGAAAGACATCTTAAAGGAACAAGGTCGTATGTTTGATTTCAATGAATGAACAACAAACAGATTGCATAAAAACTGTATGCTAAATGTTTATCTACATGACTGAATATATGGCAATTAATTCTTTATGAAGTATTTTTTTTGTGGCTTAATGCGCTTGTTTGGAGTATTTGCTCGGTCCAAATGATGGCTATCTCCAACATGTGAAAATTAGCTCTTTCTGAAAATCAGAACACATCTTTTTTAATTTTATAAATTTTGGAAGGTATTGGCCTTTTAGATGGATGAAACTATATACAGCTTCTTTAGATAGACCAGATATTATTCGTTTCTTATTAGTCCCAATTAGAGATAGGTCATATCATAAAAATGATTCCTATGCGTGTGTTGTATTTAATTAATGAGTAGTTAAAGATATGATGGTAAATAAAATGGTCTAACTGGCTATTAGGCTATTAGGATCGCCGAACCAACCATCTTTTTAATGAGCAAGTTGTGTTTCAGTTGGAATTAAATTTAGCTCTGATATGGCCCATTTAACTGCTAAACAAGGCAACCTAGGATAAGTAAGACTTGCTTAGTACTCAATTAGATTAAACTTGGAACAAAAGAGACTAGATATTTGATATATATTAATATATATCATATATAATTTGATTATTATTTATAAATAAAATTATTTCATATCATAAATTATCATCACAATATAAAGAGTATTTTTAGCTCAAGGTATGAATGAAAAGGTTTTTAGGGATTTTAGTTTGGCTTGAATTTCGTAGATCATCAGCTGTTCAAGACTAGCTCAAATACCGAGCTTTCGCTATGCTTAGGCATGTTTTTTAGCCATAACAACTTTAGCATCACTTTTCACATGCCAAATGGAAACAGCTTAAGCATGTGGATCATACGACAAAATCAGAGCGATGGAGACAGGGCCACCAAACAGGATCAGTCAAGAAAGGTGTAAGAAAACCATATTGCCTTGTCCCACTTTTGATTTTGCCGAGCCACGAAAGGTGTTCAAGTCAATGAAAGTCCAATGTTTCTTTTGATTTTTTTTTTTTCTGGCTTATCACTTTCATTTTGGATACATTGTAATTTGAACCTACTCATATATACATTTGTTTAGCGCGAGCAGAGTTGCATATTTACCTCATCTTGGAAAAACTGTCCTTGCTTCCCACGAATTCCTAGATTCACAACCAAAGAGGCCGTCAAACAAATACAAAATTAAGGCACAGCATGGAACAGAAACCGAGTTGCATCACCCTAAAATATGAATTATAAAACGTATCAATTGGAGACTGGCCAAATCGGTGAAGACATCCCATCATAAAGTACAAGATGGAACCCCACATCGAACGCCATATCGCGGGCGTGCCCACTCGGAAGCCATCTCTTCCAATGAGAAAGTTAGTTACCACGAGGACATCTTAATCTCAGCTAACAAATAATTATTGGAAATATTAGTCATACAAACATGTGCTCTAGCTTTAGAAAGCCAAGCACGTTTCCTGGGTCTTAAAAAACTGCTAGTTATTTTGGTTATGAGGCAGTTACTGTACACAACATCATGTAAGGTGACTCTCAATGTACGAAAAACTAAATGCAGGATGACCTGACGTAAACAACTGTTGAAAAGTCAATTCAAAAAGAGAAGAGGCCAAAAAAAAGAAGTAGAAGGAGGCAAAAATTCTTGACCCAGACCAGACACGTGGTTGGTTTGGAATTGAGTTATGACCAGCCCAGTCAACTTTTCCCGTCCATAGAAAAAGACAGGAATTGAACGGTCTGAATACCCTAATTCTTTATCACATATGGGGGGATACAAATGGGCCTGGCCCAGGCCAAAGGTCGGCAAAATATTCCACAGATGCGGCCCGAAATCCTAACAAAGAACAATGTCAGAGCAGGCCCTCAGGCGGGCACATTTGCTCCCTAAATACTAAGGGCTTAGCAAGAAGTCTTTAGGGCCGCGTTTGGTTCGTGACAGGAAGCAGAATTGATTGGAATGGAAATCGGAATGGCCATAACTCCCGACGTATTTGGTACATGATTGGAATCGGAATAGGTTTTGAATTAGGAGAGAATAAGGATTGGGTTTTAAAGGATTGGGGCATATTTCCATACCTTCTCCATAATCGGAACAAAAAAGGTACTCCACCCAACCAAATGGTTAGAATAGAAGTTATTCGTTCCCATTTCTGTTCCAAACTCCAACTCTCCCCCATAATCCAAATATCGCCAAACGGTACATTCCATCATCTGATTGTGCACGAACGGTGCATGTTTGAATTAAAGATGGTTTGATTGGTTAGTCCTAAAAACTGATTTCCCAAATGGCACGAAGCATTCCTCGCCATGTGTATCGTCGTAGGTTCTCCCATGTATGGCATTTAATTCTGGATGACATAATCACAAAACCATGAATGCTTAGATATTTCAAAATGGTGGAAACATAGTGTGATATATGAATGATACGAGAATGGATCAGATTGTGCAGTGAACCTGTTCATGATGAAACCATAAGAGCACGCCTGCTTGGTTGATCGACAGGATTCCATGCATGGATCCTTCCAGGACCACCTCATAGATATGATGCGACGAGACTCCAAAACCATACTTCCCTCATGCAGGGACAGCTCCCAACTCTTCTTTAATCGAGCCTCCATGCCCGCCTAATAACATGGCGTAACTCTTTTCTGCAACAGTAGTAGACTTACACAGTTTTCTCCCTTAACATGAACCAGTTCATTCAAATGGACCCATGCTGTGACCCGAAGGGACATATACTTTAGGTTATATGATGAGGTAAGCTGCATTGATCATTCGTAGAGGCGAAAGCAAGAGGGAATCAAAGTCGAGAACAGAAAGACAGTGATGGCTGTATTCCTACTAAGATGACCACTCCCTCATGTAAGCTCTTTAACATAAGTTCTTCCACCAACAGAAAGGGATTTTGACTCGCTTAAACTTGTTCTGCAGGCCCCAGAGGTGCAATTTACATTTCCATGTCTTCTTTCAATTGCATATCTCCATCAGTCATATGCCGATCCATATCACCATCAATTAGGTTTTACATGTTTTGGGAGTTGGGTTGAGGCTTATTTTTGCACTTATTTACATACATTGAAGGTGAATTGCAAATTTGTGGTGTGCTACTATTTGAGAATAAATAAAGCCTGAGTTCCTATGCATACATCAAGCCAGAAATGTATCTCCTCTTCAAATTCTGCCCCCTCTCTCTCTCCTTCTCTATCTCCTTCTTCTCCTCAATGTCGCCGGCCCTCCTTTTTTTTTTTTTTTTGTTTTGGGAGGCAGCCCGTGGCTGCCCAGCCACCCGTGGCCGTGCTCCCCAGCCATCGCTGCGACCCACCAGAACAAAAAAAGAGGAAGGAGCGGCCATGGCCGCCGCCTCCCCGGCAGGCGCCGCAGCCCGCCGTCCCGGCCCCCTCCCGAGGCCCCCCTCCCCCCGCGGCCCGCCGTCCCGGCCCCCTCCCGAGCCCCCCTCCCCTCGCGGTCGCCACAGCCGGCCGTCCCGGCCTCCTCCCGAGCCCCCCTCCCCCCGCGACCCGCCGTCCCGGCCCCCTCCCGAGCCCCCCTCCCCCCGCGGTCGCCACAGCCCGCCGTCCCGGCCTCCTCCCAAGCCCCCCTCCCCCCGCGGTCGCCGGGGCCCACCGTCCCACTCCCCTCCCGGGCCTCCTCCCGCGGCCGCCGCGACCCGGCCCTCTTCCGGCGCCACCGGCCTCGCGGGAGAAGAAAGGAGAAGAAGGAAAAGGAGGAAGGAAGGAGAAGAAGAGAAGAAAAAAGAAAGGGAAAGAAAAAGAAGAAAAAGGAAAGAAAAAAAAGGAAAAAAAAAGAAAAAAAAGAAAATAAATAAATAAATAAATAAATAAATATGTATATAAATGAAAGAATAAATAAATAAATAAATAAATAAAAATATTAGTAATTATTTAACTAATTTTTTCATCTAGCTAGAAAATTTGTTAGAGAAATAAATGGTCATCAAAAGAGTGAAAAATTAATTTATACTAATAATTATAATATTTTATACATTTATTATTGCATTATACTATAAATAAAATAAAATATAATATTATGTTATGTTAAATAATTTAATATTATATCAAATTATTATCCTATAGTATACAATGTTATAGTACTATGTTATAATAATATAATATTATATTACATTAATATTAGACTATATCATATATTTATGTATTAATATATATTATATTTTATTATGCACTATTGTATAATACTACTAATGTCTTTTATGGTCATTTTGTCATACAAAAGTACTTTCTCAGTTTGTTTACCAAACAAATGTTAAAGCGCCACAGCACTTTAGAAATGTAGTTACCAAACAGCAAACAGCTTTTTATAAAAGCTCTACTTCCAACAGCTCTACTTCGAACAGCTCTACTTCCAACAGCTCTATTGCCAACAGCTCCCCCAAACAGGGCCTAAATATCCTGTTTTCAACTCTTTTATGCATTCAAATCATTCCTCAATATGTCAAAAGACTCAAATTGATTTCCAAAATATATGAAAACCACAATGCCCAAAGATTGCCTCCTTTCTTCTTCAGTTACTGATTTGTGGTCAGATTTGTTCTGAAAAAAGACTGGAAGGCAAACCGTCAAAAACCCTCAAATCTAATGAATGCTTGTATCTCAATTAGAGTTGCACGTAGCAGGGGCAGAAACGAAGTGTGATCCTAGAAAATGATATAGGAATAGGGGCTAAGGAGCATTGAAAAAATTAGGATCATACTTGTTGAAAATAAGGAAACCTAAAAATAGCAATTTTTAAACAAAAGAAAATGATGTAGATGAAATCAGGCACTCAAAGAAGGAAGCAAAAGATTAATAAAAAAGCTTCTTAGTTTTGACGTGGTTGTGCCTAGTTTCCTGCTTGCCCTTTCCAATTCATTTATGGACATTAATCTAGAAGCAATGAAAATAAAATTTTCATTTGTTTATTATGTTTCATTCCTTTCTATCGCTCATCCAACTGAAGAACCATATCATATAAAAAGAACAAACAAGACTTAAAGAATGCACGAATCATCCTATGCCCTAAAACAACCTCTTTAAGTAATGGGGAAAAATATGATTTTGTAACTCTATGGTGGAAAACAACCTCTTAAGTTTAACTCTTAGGACTAAGCTAAGTAGGTCAATGGATCTTAGTAACAGTTACGATCTGAATCGTGCGGATAACTTTCGATTCATGCATACCGTTGTTGGTGTGGTCCCTCCTCATGTGGGACCCACCTTATTTGAATTTAAATAAGAAAAAGGAAGATAAGAACGAAACCATGGCTTGGGTGAGGAATTGCAACAAAACCGGGTGTCGTTGGGTTTCTACGGAAACAGAATTAGAAAAAAAAAACAAAAGAAGAAAGAGAAAAAGGGTGCGGCTTTGTGGAATCGGATTATTGATTGTATCCAGATTTGACTGAAATTTTAGTATATTGTTTTCGGCATTGAGAGCTATAAATTGAATGGTTTGAATTTTAAAAAGTCTTCCCTATTAATTATTTCAAGGATCAACACTTGGTGAGATCTATTTTTTATTTTATTGTTTATTGTTAAAATCTGTCATATTGGTGATGAATATTGTTGTTGTGGAAACAAAACTAAATCTTGTTGATGTTTGTGTAGCCTGTAGTTGATCTAGAGAGGGTATATTGTATTCCCATTATTCTAAATAGTGAAAATTTTTGGATGGACTAGGTCTCGTGGTTTTCTTTACATAGAAGAATTTTTCATGTTAAAAAGTATATTGTCTCTTGTTTCTAGATTGCTTAATTATTTTGCTTGTTATTTTGCCTTGAGTAGATTGCAGAGATTATTGTTGCTTGGTAAGTGATATCCTATTTAATTATGCAAAGAGGAAAAAAAGTTTGCGGCATCAGTATTTCTTGATTGCATTTTTTCCAACAATCGTCCACAGCGACATCGATCATATTTGCACCTTAACATGTCATCCAGTGAATACCGAGATGCTTTCAGCCTTTCACGATATTCTCTTGGCATCTCACCACTCTGATTAAAGAAAACGCTTTTGAACACCGCAATCGGTTATCATCATTAACAATCTTTCCAATAATTTAAATAGAATTCTCAGATATTTAATTGGGTCTAATAAAAACAAAAATCTTTCTTTTAACATTGCCAACCACGAATTTTTGGGTTTCCTCCAGCAAAAGAACAATGAAGCACTCTGTCAACAATGATTATGAAAGCCAAAAAAGGGCGAACATAAAATGTGGAGAAAATTAAGTTGCAAAACCTTCAATTTTTAGTTCAAGAAATGCCTCAAGCCACCCCCCACAAAAAGAAAGAAATTTGAAGCTAATGATCCGCCAAAGAATCAAGAAAACTGATCCGAGAATTTCTAGAAGACAAAAAAGGATCCATGATGCAAGTGTCGTGCGCTCAAGACGCATGACTATGAGCCCCAATTTCAATGCTCACTAGTACTTTAAAATCTTGCTCCACGGCCAACTCTCTTCCACGATGTCTCTCCCACAGTGTCTCTATTCCAACAAGCTACAATGTCACCGCATCGGCCCTGGCTAGCACCATGTCGTCGACCCCAAGGGCCACACCGTCATGATTGCAGTGGCTAAGAAGTAGAAGCTCATGCCGATCTGAGTTAAAGCCCATCCTCATCCCCAAGGCTGACCTTAATCGCCACCATTGGGAAGCTGTCACCATCACCGCTGTTGCCCCAACATACCTTTCCATTAAGAGATCCTGTGCCACTGTCCCTCTTCGCTGGGAGATCCCACACCGCCATCCCTCTCCGCTGAGAGATCCTGTGTCATCGTCTCTCTCCACTAAGAGATTCGCACCACCATATGCTTCTCTCTGCCAAGATGTCCCATCATGATAATGACAGCTGAGCGTGCAAAACCAATAAAGAGGATTCCTCCGCAGCATATTTCTCTTCCATGAGTGTTCCCAAGAATCCTCTTCTCCTTGAGCACTGCTTCTAGCCATCCAAGTCACCAAATTAGCTGATAGCGGCATCTTCATCCATTGCTCCCTCCTCACCAATGCCATCATTGTCGCTACTATTAGGCATTGGATCTAAATCCTCACGTGGAAGGAGAGAAAGAGCAGATCGAATTCACCTCCAGTGGATCTAAAACAAAAATCCATCCTGAAGATCCTAATTTGATCCATTTAACTTAAGCTGCCACAGATTTGGGCTCAAATCCATATACGATCACACTCAAGGACCCAAAGCCGATATGTTTGGGTTAAGATAGCTTAACACATCATCATCCACAAGATCAAGTCCCATCATCAACCATGCAAGCTATCGCGCCATTAATGGCCCAACATAATGACATGACATCTTGCCAAGTCACGAAACATGTCATCAGCCACATTAGTGGCCATGTCACCACATCAGTTTTAACACCATGTGTTTGGTCGATTAAAACTTCAACATGCCAACCACATCAGCATCTTAAGTTGACTGGTGTAGCTGTGTTGACCAGATCGGTCTGAACCGATCTAATTCCTTTGACCGCCTAGTTCTCCCATTTTTGAACTGATTTTGGACTAGTTCAGACTAGCTCCCTATGTTCCCGAGTGCACTCTTTCCATTTTGGACCTATGTTTGTCCAACTATTTTTGCCTCTATAATTGATGTTTTGCATCTTCTTTATTTGTTCATCATCGCAGACTTGCAATTATGGATAAATTTAATGCCCCTCGGCCTATTTTTATCACTTTGGATAGATCGAACACATCAACTAGTTCTATTGGCATGCAAAATGGCCAAATCTGTAGAGCTCGATGACTCAAGTTTGAAACCCAATCAGGGGCAACAAGGTGATGGTAGCCAAACTAAACCACAATATATCCTGCAGGCCTCAAATAGGTATTTGCACATATGCCATGTTTGAATTGAATATTCATTGATCTAAACATTTGGAATGGTTTTAAATGCAAGATATCTAGTTTTCGTTGCTCATGATCCCACCATGGAATTCATCCCAAAGATCGCTAGGAGGAATAATCTTCGCTCAGACTAGGCTGTGGTGACACCTATGGGATCCATCCCAAGGACCATCAGGATAAAAAAATTAGCTGAGATGAGACTTGGATCACAACTGATGACATAACACCAGCTGAGATAAAAAAAATTCTATCTTCGACTTGGCTCGAAGGTACTACCCGGCCTAGCTAACCGAGCATAAAACTAGCTAAGGGAGAAAATCTTAGCCCAAGCTAGATCAGATCAAAGTGGCATGCCCGACTTCACTAGTCGGGAGAATACCTAGCTGAAGGAAGAAATCCAAGCCTAGGCTATGTTAGATCAGCGTGGCATGTCCACCTGATAGGTCCTGAGAAAAGCCACCCTAAGGAGAAAATCCTAGCCAGCTAGGGCGGATTAAAGTGGCATGCCAACTAGATCGGAGACGAGAAAAGCGAGGTGAGGAGAAAAAACCCAGCTTAGGATAGGCCGAGGCGACACCCATGGGATCTAATCCAATGACTGTCTAGATAAAAATCCTAGCCCATGCTAGTTTGGATCGAAAGTGGCAGACTTAACCTGACTAGTCGCGAGCAAAGCTAGACGAGGAGGATATCTTGGCTTAGGCTAGGTCGGGTCAAATTTGGCACACTATGAGGACCTCGACCTTGAGCCAAAACTACTCTCAAGCCAATCTCAAGAGGATCACAACCTCAGTAACACAACTTCAAGCACTTGGACAGATTTTTTATTCTACAGTAAGTACTAAAGAACATTTAATTTATTTTTTAGGTGCAGAAAAAATTTGGATCCGTCCAAGCATGAAGGCGGCTTCGATTGGGTAGCGAAGTTCTTGATCCATCTAGGATTGATAGCATCTTCAGCCGACAAGGGGATAAAGGCAAGAATAAGTCGATCTCATTCGACAATAACTCGTGCAAGGTGACTTAAAGAAGCAACCAAACAAACTAAACTCCCGGAGGACAAAAGCCAAACTACATGAAGGGCAAAAGCCAAACTCTAGGGGGCACAGGCCCAAAAACCGACATTAAGCCAAACCTCTGTGACTCATCCTCCTAAGGCTGGGAATGGAGGGAAAGAAAATGATAAACCGACCTCACATAACAATGACTCTTAGAGTTGACCAACAGAAGAAAGACCAAATAAGCCGAACTTCAACCTTAATGGCCTTTGAAGGCTGGACTAGGGGCTAAAGGTCTAGAAGATGGCCTCACACAGACAGTTTTCCGAAGCCTACTGCAAAAAAGGTTGTGGCCTCTACAAGCCAACCATAAACAATAACAGCTTACTGAAAGCCGAAAGCTTAAGGCTCGAAATGCTGGACCCAGGGACAAAGATCCAAGAGCCGACCTAAATAGCTCTTAGGTGAAAGAGCCGACATAAATGGCTCTCAGGTCAAAGAGTCAACCTCAACTGCTCTTAGGTCCAAAATCCGATTACAATGGCTTTTAAGGCAAAGGGCCGACCTTAACGGCTCTCGATACAAGAAGTGGACCCCAATAGTTCTTAGAACAAAAAGATTTTAATGGCTCAGATCAACCGAAGATCTATATGCTTGATCACATTTCTGACTTGACGAGATGCAAAATATTTCATCGTACAAACTATCAACCATTTTGGATTCTAAATAAATCCGCCCAAATTGCCTATCAAAATGTTAGGGCTATCACCTAAAATCTTGATGAACTAAATACGTGAGCTATGATCTAAAAAAATGAGCGAGATGAGGTGGACCATTTTTTCCTAGACCGAGATGAGAAAAATGACTTTGACACAGAAGTGGAAGGGCATGTGATGTAGCTAATTAAACCTCATCTTTCAAGCATGGGCTCACACGTGGCATGTCATAAGACTAATTTCAATTGTATTCATATTTTTGAGCTGATCGAGACAAAACAAAATTTAAAGATAGTTCTCCACTTAATTTAGGACTTTGAAGAGTCCAACTAAAGTAGAATAAAAATTTTACGCCTATAAAAAAAGAAGCTATGCATCTCATATTATTCTATATCACTCTTTTCTCTTTATTTTTCTATTTTTCAATGCTCTCTTCGACTTAAGCTTCGGAGGCTCTTTAGTCGAATCAGCTCGATTGTATGTGGATTGACCAACACTCTCTAAGCATTCATTATCATCAGATCAAATTAAAAGATAATCGTAGATATATTTTTGCAATGAAAAATAACTTCGGTATTTATAATAGCAGTTTTTCTATGAAACAATTATCTCGGACCAACGTATCAGTATTTGGTGCAGCATTTAATTGTCAATGCGCCTATTGCTTTTGCTTATCATCATATTTGTACTATTTTGTATTATTCAATTTAGATTTTACCCGGTAGCATTGCTTACGTGCTGGTGCTAACAATCAAAGAAACAAGTACTTATTTAATTTAATTATTCAAGCTCTTCTAATTAACCTAGTAGTAGTCAACCAGCATTACAGCCAGCAAACCCGCATCCCTAGCCCATACGGCGCCCTCCTGTGCCAGCTACCAAAAAGGTGGCCCTGTCATCCGACGTACACAGAGCATGAGGAGGCGGAGGTTGGTGAATAGCACGGGCCACCTTTTGGGTAGGTGGGACATGACGTGCCGTGGCGAGATCAACGCCCAGAAAAGAGGGTGTTCCGCCCCTCATTTTATAATTCCACCCAGAGCCCAGAGGGGCTATATATATGGGAGCGAAGAGCATGCTCCTCCACACTCCCCGGCGCTCTACCCTAAACAATTAAACCTTCAGCAGCCGCTGCCCATCTCTCCATCTCCCTTCCACTTAGAATGGCCAGCATCGAGTCCATTCGCAAGGCACAGAGGGCTGACGGCCCGGCCACGATCATGGCCATCGGAACCGCCAACCCTCCTCATGCCGTCGACCAGAGCACCTACGCGGACTTCTACTTCCGAATCACCAACAATGAGCACAAGCACGAGCTCAAAGAGAAGTTCAAGCGCATATGTAAGAGCTTAATTAATTGTTGCATTCCTTGGTTCCTCGTATACTTTTTTGGTATAGTACTTAGAAACCACTTTGGCACGTTCGCTCTATCTCATGACACCTAGTGAGCATGCATGCATGAATCATGATATCCGATCGTGTTCCCATGCATCTTTCTTCCAATTATAAAAAAACAAAGAATATGGAGGGAGCTGTCCGCAACACATTTTTATCCAGATCATGCATGCATACGTATCCAAACTCTCTCAGGCATGCAACAATTAGATGATCGATATTATCATCCAAACTCATGAATGAGAGATACACATGCAAGTCGCTCGTTTTTTTTTGACGTTAGTTTGCTGCGTCGCGTTGCAGGTGAGAAATCCATGATCAAGAAGCGGTACATGTACCTCACCGAGGATGTCCTGAAGCAGAACCCGAACATGTGCGCCTACATGGCGCCCTCTCTGGATGCCCGGCAGGACATCCTGGTGGAGGAGGTGCCGAAGCTGGGGAAGGAAGCAGCCGTCAAGGCCATCAAGGAGTGGGGCCGCCCCAAGTCAAACATCACTCACCTCGTCGTCTGCTCCACCAGCGGCGTCGACATGCCCGGGGCCGACTACCAGCTCATCAGGCTCCTCGGCCTCAACCCGTCCGTCAAGCGAGTCATGCTCTACCACCAGGGCTGCTTCGCCGGCGGGACCGTGCTCCGCATCGCCAAGGACCTCGCCGAGAACAACAAGGGTGCTCGCGTGCTTGTCGTGTGCTCCGAGATCACCGTCGTCACCTTCCGAGGCACCGACGACGTCCACTTCGACAACCTCGTGGGCCAGGCCCTCTTCGCCGACGGTGCAGCGGCACTCATCGTCGGAGCGGATCCGATCCAAGGTGTCGAGAGGCCGCTCTTTCGAATGGCTTCGGCGGCTCAGCTGGTACTGCCGGACAGCGAGGGGGCCATCGAAGGCCACCTCAGGGAAGTGGGCCTCACCTTCCACCTCCTCAACCAGGTCCCCACCATTATCTCCAAGAACATCGAGAAGAGCCTGGAGGAGGCGTTCGAGCCGCTGGGTATCTCTGACTGGAATTCCTTGTTCTGGATTGCGCACCCTGGTGGCCCGGCCATACTTGACGCCTTCGAGTCCAAACTGAAGCTGAAGCCGGAGAAGCTCCGGGCGACGCGGCACGTGCTTAGCGAGTACGGGAACATGTCCAGCGCTTGCGTGTTCTTCATACTGGACGAGATGAGGAAGCGGTCGGCGAAGGAAGGGAAAGGGACCACCGGAGAGGGGCTCGACTGGGGAGTGCTCTATGGATTCGGACCAGGCCTCACCATGGAGACCGTCGTCCTCCAAAGTGTCGCTATCTAGGGTTTTAGACTCCACCATGGTTCCATTGCTACATTTTTTTATCGTTGGTTCAGTCCAAGCAGTCGTCGACCAAACAATATTTTAAAAGATTATATATGAGATATGCAATAAATAAATGATTGAATAAAAAGCCTGGTAGAGTGAAATACTCAATCAGCAAGTGTATCTTTCTTCAAGAATACCGAAGTGTTTACTCAAAGTATAAAAAAAAAGAAGAAGAATTAGTTCGGTGGGAAATCTTAATGTAAGATCCTAAGTTAAATCGCTGCCCCAGCAACGAACATTTCTCCTTTGTACTGAACTTGCTCTTCCTCTTATAGTCAATTCCTACTTTGGACGCGCGCTTGCGGTCAGAGTTCTTCTATTTCACGTCTCCTGAAATCAATTGCAACTTTTGCTTGGGCCGGAAACGTATAAACCAGGGAATTTACGGAAAAACCATTAGCCGTATCGGACTTAAAGGAAACTTTCCCTCACCAGTCAAGCTGAGGATTGTTGACTTCCTTTTTCAGAAAGTCAAGAATACGTAACCATTGCTTGAACAGTTTTTGTTTTTCTTTTGTTGAGAAGGTGCATAAAGGCTGATTAATAACAATCCATTACAATTTTATGGTAGTCATAACAGACCCCTGCTATGGTTGTTTTATGATTATATATAGTAGCATCATTTAATTAAATTTAAGTGTCAGTGTTAAGGTGTTATTTTTTTCTTTTGATATATATATATAGTTAAGGGAGCGAGAATTACCTAATTTCACAATAATTACCTAGGTTGTTATGATTACTCAAGCAGAAATATTTTTTTAGCCCCGCATTAGTTATGCACTACGTAGATTTAAATATCTATAGAGGGCCAAGAAACCCAACTAATATCTTTTGGCTAATCCTTTTAAATAAGAAAGGCGTCAGAATCAGATTTGATATATGTCTGTATCAGCTAAGGGATACTATAGCATGCACAGCTCATATGGGTTGACCAGGAGCTAATATGGTGTTTATGATTAGATTCATAGCTCTCATGATTGGATTTGAACAGATGTGAGTTCTAAGACTGCCAAGAATGTTAGGGCTTAAATAAAGAGAGTATATCAGGACTTGCATGAGCATATGTTCAGTCTTACATAGATAACGGATAGATCCATGTACAAGGCCAAAGAATCAAATAGTATATTCTGATTAACTTTTTGGGTGAGGTACTGCATTGTTACAACCTCGGTGCTTGGATACATTCTAAACTCAACCCAAAATTCTTGGTTGCAAAGTTGAAGAGAATGACCATTAGCATAAGCCAGAGCTTGGACATAAGCCTATGGTTTCTTTTCAAAATGCTCAATTGGTACGGTGTGATGTTCCTTAGCAATCAAATGTGTCGTCCTATACCAAAAAATAAAATAAAATAAAATAAAGATGCACAAGTAAGACATCTTAAAGGAACAAGGTCGTATGTCTGATTTCAATGAATGAACAACAAACGGATTCATAAAAACTATATGCTAGATGCTTATCCACAAGACTGAATATATGGCAATTAATTCATTATGAAGTATTTTTGTAGCTTAATGCACTTGTTTTGGAGTACTTGCTTGGTGCAAATGATGGCTATCTCCAAAAAGTGAAAATTAGCTTTTTTTGAAAATCGGAACACATATGTTTAAATTTTATAAATTTGGAAAGGTTTTGGCCTTTCAGATGGATGAAACTATATACAACTTCTTGAGATAGACCGGGTATTATTTGTTTCTTATTAGTCCCAATTAGAGATAGGTCATATCATAAAAATGATTCCTATGCGTGTGTTATATTTAATTAATGAGTAGTTAAAGATATGATGGCAAATAAAATGGTCCAACTGGCTATTAGGCTATTAGGGTCACCAAACCAACCAGCTTTTTAAGGAGCAAGTTGTGTTTCAGTTGGAAATTTGGCTCAGATATGGCCCATTTAATTGCTAAACAAGGCAACCTAGGATAAGATAGACTTGCTTGTGCTCAATTAGATTAAACTTGGAACAAAGAGACCAGATATTTGATATATATTACTATATATCATATATAATTTTATTATTTTTTATGAATAAAATTATATTATATCATAAATTATCATGACAATATAAAGAGTATTTTTAGCTCAAGATATGAATGTAAAGGCTTTTAGGGATTTTAGTTTTGCTTGAATTTTGTAGATCATCAGCTGTTCAAGAGTAGTTCAAGGCCAGCTCAAAATGGCTTAAATTCAAATACCAAGCTTGCGCCATGCTTGGCATGTTTCAACCTGGCTTGTCTCCACCCCCTTTAGCCATAACAACTTTAGCATCATTTTTCACATGCCAAATGGAAACAGCTCAAGTGTGTGGATCATACAACAAAATCAGAGCGATGGAGACAGGGCCACCAAATAGGATCAGTCAAAAAAGGAATAAGAAAACCATTTTGCCTTGTCCCACTTTTGATTTTGCTAAGCCGTGAAAGGTGTTCAAGTCAATGAAAGTCCAAAATTTCTTTTGATTTTTTTTCTAGCTTATCACTTTCATTTTGGATGCATTGTAATTTGAACCTACTCTCATATACATTTGCTTAGCGCGAGCAGAGTTGAATATTTACGTTGTCTTGGAAAAACTGTCCTTGCTTCCCACGAATTCCTAGTTTTACAACCAAATAGCCCGTCAAACAAATACAAAATTAAGACAAAACTTCCTCAGTATGGAACAGAAACCGAGTTGCATCACCCTAAAATATCAATTATAAAACGTATCAATTGGAGACCGGCCAAATCGGTGAAGACATCCCATCATAAAGTACAGGATGGAACCCCCACATCGAACGCCATATCGCGGGAGTGCCGACTCGGAAGTCATCTCTTCCAATGAGAAAGTTAGTTACCACGAGGACATCTTAACCTCAGCTACCAAATAATTATTGGAATTGTTGGTCATACAAACATGTGCTCTATAGCTTTAGAAGGCGAAGTACGTTGCCTGCGTCTCAGAAAACTGCCCCTTTTTTGGTTATGAGGCAGCTACTCTACACGACACCATGTAAGATGACTCTCAATGTACGAAAAACTAAATGCAAGATGACCTGACGTAAACAACTTGTTGAAAAGTCAGCTCAAAAAGAAAAGGAAAAGAGGCCAAAACAAAGAAGTAGAAGGAGGGAAATTCACGAACCAAACCAGACACGTAGCTGGTTTGGAGTTGAGTTTTGACCAGCTTAAGTCAACTTTTCCCATCCCTAGAAAAGGACAGAAATCGCACGGTCTGAATACCCTAATTCCCTATCACATATGGGGGAATACAAATAGGCCAGGCCCAGGCCAAGAGTCTGCAAAATATTCCACAGATGCGGCCCAAAAGCCTAACAAGGAACAAAGTCAGAGCGGGCCCTCGGGCTGCCGCATTTGCTCCCTAAATGCTAAGGGCTTAGCAAGAAGTCTTTAAGGCTGCATTTGGTTCGTGACTGAAATCAGAATCGATTGGAATGAAAATCGGAATGGCCATAACTCCTGATGTATTTAGTACATAATTATAATTGGAATCGGAATCGGAATAGATTTTGAATACTAGGACGGAATAAGGATTGAGTTTTAGAGGATTGGGGCACATTCCCATACCCCCTCCATAATCGAAACAAGAAATGTACTCCACCCAACCATTAAGATTGGAAAAGAAGTTATTCATTTCCATTCCTATTCCAAAGTCCAACTCTCCCCCATAATCCAAATATCCCCAAGAATTAACGATGCAAAGCATTCCTCGCCAAACGGTGCATTCCATCATCTGATTGTGCACGAACGGTCCATGTTTGAATTAAAGATAGTTTGATTGGTTAATCCTAAAATCTGATTTCCCAATTGGCACGAAGCATACCTCGCCATGTGTATCGTCGTAGGTTCTCCCATGTCTAGCATTTAATTCTGGATGACAAAATCACAAAAACATGAATGCATGAAGTAGAGTAATTTGACATGCTTAGGTATTTCAAAATGGTAGAAACATAGTGTGATATATGAATGATACGTGAAGAAGCATCCTCAACCAAATGCAACCAGAAAGTTATAACTGAAGCAACAATAACAAAGATATAGAATGGATCAAATTCCATGGATCCTTCCAGGACCATCTCATAGATATGATGCGATGACACCCCAAAACCATACTTCCCTCATGCAGGGACAGCTCCCAACTCTTATATGCATTCAAATCATTCCTCAATATGTCAAAAGACTCAAATTGATTTCCAAAATATATGAAAACCACAAAGCCCAAAGATGGCCTCCTTTCTTCTTCAGTTATTGATTTGTGGTCAGATTTGTTCTGAAAAAAAGATTGGATAGCAAACCTTCAAAAACCCTCAAATCTAATGAATGCTCGTCTCAATTAGAGTTGCACTTAGCAGGAGCAACAACGAAGTGCGATCTTAGAAAATGATAGGAAGCAGGGCTTAGGAGCATTGAAAAAATTAGGATTATACTTATTGAAAATAAGGAAAACCTAAAAATAGCAATTTTTTAAACAAAAGAAAATGATGTAGATAAAATCAAGCACTCAAAGAAGGAAGCAAAAGATTAATCTAAAAGCTCCTTAGGTCTGACATGGCTGTACCTGGTTTTCCTGCATTCCCTTTCCAATTCATTTCTGGGCATTAACCTAGAAGCAATGAGAATAAAATTTTCATTTGTTCAGTATGTTTCATTCCTTTCTATCGCTCATCCAACTGAAAAACCGTATAATATAAAAAGAACAAACAAGACTTAAAGAATGCACGAATCGTCCTATGCCCTGAAACAACCTCTTAAGTAATGGGGAAATATATGATTTTGTATCTTTATGGTGAAAAACAACCTCTTAATTTTAACTCCTAGGACTAAGATAAGTAGGTCAAGGGATCTTAGTAACAATTAAGATCTGAATCGTGTGGGTAACTTTCAAGTCATACATATCGTCCACAGCGATATCGTATTAGCACCTTAACATGTCATCCAGTGAATATCGGGATGCTTTCAGCCTTTCACGATGTTCTCTTCACAAAATTGGCATCTCACAACTCTGATTAAAGAACATGCTTTTGAACATCGCAATCAGTTATCATCATTAACAATCTTTCCTATGATTTAAATAGAACTCTTATATATTTAATTGGGTCTAATAAAAACAAGAATCCTTCTTTGACATTGCCAAGCACAAATTTTACGCTTTCCTCCGGCAAAAGAACAATGAAGCACTCTCACAACAATGATAATGAAAGCAAAAAAAGAGGGAACAAAAAATGAGGTCGAAATCAAGTTGTCCACCTCAAATTTTAGTTGTAGAAATGCCTCAAGCCACCCCGCACAAAAAAGAAGGAAATTCGAAGCTAATGATATGCCAAAGAATCAAGAAAACCGATCCGACAATATCAAGAAGACAAAAAAGGATCAATGATGTGAACGCCGTGCGCACGAGACACAAGAATATGAGCCCCAATTTCAATGCTCCTTGGTACTTTAAAACCTAGCTCCACGGCCAACTCTCTTCCGCGATGTCTCTTCCACGGTGTCTCTATTCCAACAAGCCACATTGTCACCGCCACATCATCCCTGGCTAGCACCACGCAGCCGACCCCAAGGGCCGCACTCTCCCGATCGCAGCAGTTGAGAAGTAGAAGCTCATGCCGATGGTAGCTGAGTTAAAGCCCATCCTCATCCCCAAGGCCGAGCTTAATCACCACCATTGGAAAGCTGTCACCATCACCGCTGTTGCCCCAACATAACTCCCCATTGAGATATCCTGTGCCACTGTCCCTCTTTTTTTGGATATCCCGCACCGCCATCCCTCTCCGCTGAGAGATCTTATGTTATCGTCCCTCTCCACTAAGAGATTCGTGCCGCCATGTGCTTCTCTCTACCAAGTGTCCCATCATGATGATGATAGCTGAGCGTGCAAAACCAATCAAGAGGATTCTTCCGCAACCTATTTCTCTTTCGTGACCATTCCCAAGGATCGTCTTCTCCTTGAGCACTGCTTCTTGCCATCCAAGTCACCAAATTGGCTGATAGCGGCATCTTCATCCGTTGCTCCCTCCTCACCAGATCGGTCTGAACTGGTCTAGTTCCTTTGACCACCCCATTTTTAAATTGATTTTGGACTAGTTCAGACTAGTTCTTTATGTTCTCGGGGGTGCTTTTTTCATTTTTGACCTATGTTTGTCCTACTAATTTTGCCTCTATAATTGACGTTTTGCATCTATTGTATTTGTTCATCATTGCAGACTTGCAATTATGAAAAATTTGATGCCCCTCGGCCTATTTTTATCACTTTGGATAGATCCAACACATTAACCAGTTCCATTGGAGTGCAAAATGGCCAAATCCGCCGAGCTCGATGACTTCGATTTGAAACCTAAGCAAAGGCAACAAGGTGAGGGCAGTCGAACTGAACCACAATATATCATACATGCCTTAATTATTTGCACATATGCCATGTATGAATTGAATATTCATTGATCTAAATGTTTGGAATGGTTTTCGTAGCTCCCGACCCCACCATGGAGTTCGTCCCCAAGATCACTAGGATGAACAGTCCTAGCTCAGACTAGGCTGAGATGACACCTATGGGATCCATCCCAGGGACCACCAGGATGAATAATTCTAGCTCACACGAGACATGGATCGCAAGTGATGATATAACACTGGCTGAGATAAAAAATAAAAATAAAAATCCTAGCTTCGACTTGGCTCGAATGTACTACCTGGCCTAGCTAACCGAGCATAAAATTAGCTAAGGGAGAAAATCTTAGCCCAAGCTAGATCGGATCAAAGTGGCATGCCTGACTTAACTAGTCACGAGAATACCCAGCCGAAGGAAGAAATCCAAGCCTAGGCTATGTTAGATCAACATGGCATGTTCGACCTGATAGGTCCTGAGAAAAGCCACCCTAAGGAGAAAATCCTAGCCAGCTAGGGCGGATTAAAGTGGCATGCCCAACTAGATCGGAGACAAGAAAAGTGAGGCGAGGAGAAAAAACCTAGCTTAGGATAGGCCGAGGCGACACCCATGGGATCCAACCCAATGACTGTCTAGATAAAAATCCTAGCCCATACTAATTTGGATCGAAAGTGGAACACTTAACTTGACTAGTCGCAAGCAAAGCTAGACGAGGAGGAAATCCTGGCCTAGGCTAGGTTGGATCAAATTTGGCACACCATGAGGACCTCGACCTTGAGCCAAAACTACTCTCAAGCCAATCTCAAGAGGATCACAACCTCAATAACACAACTTCAAGCACTTGGACAGATTTTTTATTCTACAGTAAGTATTAAAGAACATTTAATTTATTTTTTAGGTGCAGAAAAAATTTGGATCTGTCCAAGAATGAAGGTGGCTTTGGTTGTGCAGAGAAGTTCTTGATCCGTCTAGGATTGATAGCATCTGTAGCCGACTAGGGGATAAAGGCAAGAATAAGTCGATCTCATTCGACAATAACTCCTGCAAGGTGACTTAAAGGAGCAACCAAACAAACCAAACTCCTGGAGGACAAAAGCCAAACTCCAGGGGTCACAGGCCCAAAAACCGACATTAAGCCAAACCCCTGTGACTTGGGAATGGAATTCACTGTCATCAGATCCGGTTAAAAGATAACCGTAGATATATTTTTACAAAGAAAAATAACTTTTGTAATTATAATAGCAGTTTTTTATGAAACAGTTATTGTGGACCAACATTACAGAATTTTGTGCAGAATTTAATTGTCAACGCATCTATTGCTTTTGCATACCATCATAATTTATACTATGTTAAATTAGTTAATTAAATTTAATTTATACTCATTTAATTTTATCATTCAAGCTCTTCTAACCAACCTAGTAGTAGTCAACGAGCGTTACAGCCAGCAAACCCCGCATCCCTAGCCCATACGCCGCCCTCCTGTGCCAGCTACCAAAAAGGTGGCCCCGTCATCCGACGTACACAGAGCAAAAGGAGGCAGAGGTTGGTGAATAGCACGGGCCACCTTTTGGGTAGGTGGGACAGGACGTGCCGTGGCGAGATCAACGCCCAGAAAAGAGGGGGTTCCGGCCCTCATTTTATAATTCCACCCAGAGCCCAGAGGGGCTATATATATGGGAGCGAAGAGCATGCTCCTCCACACACCCCGGCGCTCTACCCTAAACAATTAAACCTTCAGCAGCCGCTGCCCATCTCTCCATCTCCCTTCCACTTAGAATGGCCAGCATCGAGTCCATTCGCAAGGCACAGAGGGCTGACGGCCCGGCCACGATCATGGCCATTGGAACCGCCAACCCTCCTCATGCCGTCGACCAGAGCACCTACGCGGACTTCTACTTCCGAATCACCAACAATGAGCACAAGCACGAGCTCAAAGAGAAGTTCAAGCGCATATGTAAGAGCTTAATTAATTGTTGCATTCCTTGGTTCCTCGTATACTTTTTTGGTATAGTACTTAGAAACCACTTTGGCACGTTCGCTCTATCTCATGACACCTAGTGAGCATGCATGCATGAATCATGATATCCGATCGTGTTCCCATCTTTCTTCCAATTATAAAAAAACAAAGAATATGGAGGGAGCTGTCCGCAACACATTTTTATCCAGATCATGCATGCATACGTATCCAAACTCTCTCAGGCATGCGACAATTAGATGATCGATATTATCATCCAAACTCATGAATGAGAGATACACATGCAAGTCGCTCGTTTTTTTTTGACGTTAGTTTGCTGCGTCGCGGTGCAGGTGAGAAATCCATGATCAAGAAGCGGTACATGTACCTCACCGAGGATGTCCTGAAGCAGAACCCGAACATGTGCGCCTACATGGCGCCCTCTCTGGATGCCCGGCAGGACATCCTGGTGGAGGAGGTGCCGAAGCTGGGGAAGGAAGCAGCCGTCAAGGCCATCAAGGAGTGGGGCCGCCCCAAGTCAAACATCACTCACCTCGTCGTCTGCTCCACCAGCGGCGTCGACATGCCCGGGGCCGACTACCAGCTCATCAGGCTCCTCGGCCTCAACCCGTCCGTCAAGCGAGTCATGCTCTACCACCAGGGCTGCTTCGCCGGCGGGACCGTGCTCCGCATCGCCAAGGACCTCGCCGAGAACAACAAGGGTGCTCGCGTGCTTGTCGTGTGCTCCGAGATCACCGTCGTCACCTTCCGAGGCACCGACGACGTCCACTTCGACAACCTCGTGGGCCAGGCCCTCTTCGCCGACGGTGCAGCGGCACTCATCGTCGGAGCGGATCCGATCCAAGGTGTCGAGAGGCCGCTCTTTCGAATGGCTTCGGCGGCTCAGCTGGTACTGCCGGACAGCGAGGGGGCCATCGAAGGCCACCTCAGGGAAGTGGGCCTCACCTTCCACCTCCTCAACCAGGTCCCCACCATTATCTCCAAGAACATCGAGAAGAGCCTGGAGGAGGCGTTCGAGCCGCTGGGTATCTCTGACTGGAATTCCTTGTTCTGGATTGCGCACCCTGGTGGCCCGGCCATACTTGACGCCTTCGAGTCCAAACTGAAGCTGAAGCCGGAGAAGCTCCGGGCGACGCGGCACGTGCTTAGCGAGTACGGGAACATGTCCAGCGCTTGCGTGTTCTTCATACTGGACGAGATGAGGAAGCGGTCGGCGAAGGAAGGGAAAGGGACCACCGGAGAGGGGCTCGACTGGGGAGTGCTCTATGGATTCGGACCAGGCCTCACCATGGAGACCGTCGTCCTCCAAAGTGTCGCTATCTAGGGTTTCAGACTCCACCATGGTTCCATTGCTACATTTTTTTATCGTTGGTTCAGTTCAAGCAGTCTTCGACCAAACAATATTTTAAAAGATTATATATGAGATATGCAATGAATAAATGATTGAATAAAAAGCCTGGTAGAGTGAAATACTCAATCAGCAAGTGTATCTTTCTTCAAGAATACCGAAGTGTTTACTCAAAGTATAAAAAAAGAGAAGAAGAATTAGTTCAGTGGGAAATCTTAATGTAAGATCCTAAGTTAAATCGCTGCCCCAGCAACGAACATTTCTCCTTTGTACTGAACTTGCTCTTCCTCTTATAGTCAATTCCTACTTTGGACGCGCGCTTGCGGTCAGAGTTCTTCTATTTCACGTCTCCTGAAATCAATTGCAACTTTTGCTTGGGCCGGAAACGTATAAACCAGGGAATTTACGGAAAAACCATTAGCCGTATCGGACTTAAAGGAAACTTTCCCTTACCAGTCAAGCTGAGGATTGTTGACTTCCTTTTTCAGAAAGTCAAGAATACGTAACCATTGCTTGAACAGTTTTTGTTTTTCTTTTTTTGTTGAGAAGGTGCCTAAAGGCTGATTAATAACAATCCATTACAATTTTATGGTAGTCATAACAGACCCCTGCTATGGTTGTTTTATGATTATATATAGTAGCATCATTTAATTAAATTTAAGTGTCAGTGTTAAGGTGTTATTTTTTTCTTTTGATATATATATAGTTAAGGGAGCAAGAATTACCTAATTTCACAATAATTACCTAGGTTGTTATGATTACTCAAGCAGAAATATTTTTTTAGCCCCAATTGGCCATTAGGCTATAAGGGTCGCCAAACCAACCAGCTTTTTAAGGAGCAAGTTGTGTTTCAGTTAGAAATTTGGCTCAGATATGGCCCGTTTAATTGCTAAACAAGGCAACCTAGGATAAGATAGACTTGCTTGTGCTCAATTAGATTAAACTTGGAACAAAACAGGCCAGATATTTGATGTATATTACTATATATTATATATAATTTAATTACTTTTTATGAATAAAATTATATTATATCATAAATTATCATGACAATATAAAGAGTATTTTTAGCTCAAGATATGAATGTAAAGGTTTTTAGGGATTTTAGTTTTGCTTGAATTTTGTAGATCATTAGCTGTTCAAGAGTAGCTCAAGGCCAGCTCAAAATGGCTTAAATTCAAATACCGAGCTTGCGCTATGCTTGGCATGTTTCAACCTGGCTTGTCTCCACCCCCTTTAGCCATAACAACTTTAGCATCATTTTTGACATGCCAAATGGAAACAGCTCAAGTGTGTGTATCATACAACAAAATCAGAGCGATGGAGACAGGGCCACCAAATAGGATCAGTCAAGAAAGGTATAAGAAAACCATATTGCCTTGTCCCACTTTTGATTTTGCTGGGCCGTGGAAGGTGTTCAAGTCAATGAAAGTCCAAAATTTCTTTTGATTTTTTTTCTAGCTTATCACTTTCATTTTGGATACATTGTAATTTGAACCTACTCTCATATACATTTGCTTAGCGCGAGCAGAGTTGAATATTTACGTTGTCTTGGAAAAACTGTCCTTGCTTCCCACGAATTCCTAGTTTTACAACCAAATAGCCCGTCAAACAAATACAAAATTAAGACAAAACTTCCTAGGGCGGATTAAAGTGGCATGCCCAACTAGATCGGAGACGAGAAAAGTGAGGTGAGGAGAAAAAACCTAGCTTAGGATAGGCCGAGGCGACACCCATGGGATCCAACCCACTGACTGTTTAGATAAAAATCCTAGCCCATACTAATTTGGATCGAAAGTGGCACACTTAACTTGACTAGTCGCGAGCAAAGCTAGACGAGGAGGAAATCCTGGCCTAGGCTAGGTTGGATCAAACTTGGCACACCATGAGGCCCTCGACATCGAGCCAAAAAACTCTCGAGCCAACCTCAATAGGATCACAACCTCAGGAACACAACTTCAAGCATTTGGATAGATAGTTTACTCGATAGTAAGTATCAAAAAAAATTTAATTTAATTTTTATGTGCAGAAAAAAATGGGATCTATCCAAGCATGAAGACGGCTTCAGTTGTGCAAAAAGATCTAGATCCATCTAGACTTAATAGCAACTCCAGCTGACTAGGGGACAAAGGCAAGATTAAGTCGATTTCATTCGACAAGAACTCCTGCAAGGTGATTTAAAGGAGCAACCTAACAAGCCAAACTCCAGGAGGACAATAACAGCTTACGAAAACCCGACCCCCAAGCTTAAGGCTCGAAATGCCGGATCCAGGGACAAAGGTCCAAGAGCCGACCTAAATAGCTCTTAGGTGAAAGAGCCGACTAGGTGAAAGAGCCGACATAAATGGCTCTCAGGTCAAAGAGTCAACCTCAACTACTGTCAGGTCCAAAACCTGATTACAATGGCTTTTAAGGCAAAGGGCCGAACTCAACGACTCTCGATACAAGAAGTGGACCCCAATAGTTCTCAAAACAAAAAGATCTTAATGGCTCAAATCAACCAAAGATCTATATGCCTGATCACATTTCTGACTTGACCAGATGCCACATATTTCTTCGTACAAACTATCAACCATTTTGGATTCTAAATAAATCCGCCCAAATTGCCTATCAAAATGTTACGGCTATCACCTAAAATCCTGATGAACTAAATACGTGAGCTATGATCTAAAAAAATGAGCAGGATGAGGTGGACCATATTTCCCTAAACCGAGATGAGAAAAATGACTTTAACAAAGAAGTGGAGGGGCATGTGATGTAGCTAATTAAACCTCATCTTTCAATCATGGGCTAACACGTGGTATAGCATGAAACTAATTTCAATTGTATTCATATTCTTGAGCTGATCGCGACAAAAAAAGTCTAGAGATAGTTCTCCACTTAACTTAAGACTTTGAATAAGAATTTTACGTCTATAAAAAAGGGCTATGCATCTCATATTATTCTATATCTCTCTTTTCTCTCCATTTCTATATTTTCTAATGCTTTATTTGACTCAAGCTTCGAAGGCTCCTTAGTCAGATCAGCTCTGCTTGTGCGTAGATTGACCGACACTCTCTAGTTTTCACTGTCATCAGATTAGATTAAAAGATAACCGTAGATATATTTTTACAAAGAAAAATAACTTTTTTAATTATAATAGTAGTTTTTTATGAAACAGTTATCTCGGACTAGCAAAATAGAATTTTATGCAGAATTTAATTGTCGATGCATCTATTGCTTTTGCTTATGATCATATTTTTAGTATTTTGTATTATTTAATTAAATTTTACCCAGTGGCATTGCTTACGTGCTAGTGCTAACAACTAAAGAAACAAGTACTCATTTAATTTAATTATTCAAGCTCTTCTAACCAACCTAGTAGTAGTCAACGAGCATTACAGCCAGCAAACCCCGCGTCCAAGCCCATACGCCGCCCTACCGTCCCACCTACCGGAAAGGTGGCCCCGTCATCCGACGTACGTAGAGCACGAAGAAGGCCGAGGTTGGTGGATAGCACGGGCAATCTTTTGGGTAGATGGGACAGGACGTGCCGTGGCGAGATCAACGCCCAGAGCACCCTCATTTTATAATTCCACCCAGAGCCCAGAAGGGCTATATATATGGGAGCGAAGAGCATGCTCCTCCACACTCCCCGGCGCTCTACCCTAAACAATTAAACCTTCAGCAGCCGCTGCCCATCTCTCCATCTCCCTTCCACTTAGAATGGCCAGCATCGAGTCCATTCGCAAGGCACAGAGGGCTGACGGCCCGGCCACGATCATGGCCATCGGAACCGCCAACCCTCCTCATGCCGTCGACCAGAGCACCTACGCCGACTTCTACTTCCGAATCACCAACAATGAGCACAAGCACGAGCTCAAAGAGAAGTTCAAGCGCATATGTAAGAGCTTAATTAATTGTTGCATGCCTTGCTTCCTCGTATACTTTTTTGGTATAATACTTAGAAACCACTTTGGCCCGTTCGCTCTATCTCATGACACCTACTCAGCATGCATGCATGAATCATGATATCCGATCGTGTTCCCATCTTTCTTCCAATTATAAAAAAACAAAGAATATGGAGGGAGCTGTCCGCAGCACATTTTTATCCAGATCATGCATGCATACGTATCCAAACTCTCTCAGGCATGCAACAATTAGATGATCGATATTATCATCCAAACTCATGAATGAGAGATACGCATGCAAGTCGCTCGTTTTTTTTGACGTTAGTTTGCTGCGTCGCGTTGCAGGTGAGAAATCCATGATCAAGAAGCGGTACATGTACCTCACCGAGGATCTCCTGAAGCAGAACCCGAACATGTGCGCCTACATGGCGCCCTCTCTGGATGCCCGGCAGGACATCCTGGTGGAGGAGGTGCCGAAGCTGGGGAAGGAAGCAGCCGTCAAGGCCATCAAGGAGTGGGGCCGCCCCAAGTCAAACATCACTCACCTCGTCGTCTGCTCCACCAGCGGCGTCGACATGCCCGGGGCCGACTACCAGCTCATCAGGCTCCTCGGCCTCAACCCGTCCGTCAAGCGAGTCATGCTCTACCACCAGGGCTGCTTCGCCGGCGGGACCGTGCTCCGCATCGCCAAGGACCTCGCCGAGAACAACAAGGGTGCTCGCGTGCTTGTCGTGTGCTCCGAGATCACCGTCGTCACCTTCCGAGGCACCGACGACATCCACTTCGACAACCTCGTGGGCCAGGCCCTCTTCGCCGATGGTGCAGCGGCACTCATCGTCGGAGCGGATCCGATCCAAGGTGTCGAGAGGCCGCTCTTTCGAATGGCTTCGGCGGCTCAGCTGGTACTGCCGGACAGCGAGGGGGCCATCGAAGGCCACCTCAGGGAAGTGGGCCTCACCTTCCACCTCCTCAACCAGGTCCCCACCATTATCTCCAAGAACATCGAGAAGAGCCTGGAGGAGGCGTTCGAGCCGCTGGGTATCTCTGACTGGAATTCCTTGTTCTGGATTGCGCACCCTGGTGGCCCGGCCATACTTGACGCCTTTGAGTCCAAACTGAAGCTGAAGCCGGAGAAGCTCCGGGCGACGCGGCACGTGCTTAGTGAGTACGGGAACATGTCCAGCGCTTGCGTGTTCTTCATACTGGACGAGATGAGAAAGCGGTCGGCGAAGGAAGGGAAAGGGACCACCGGAGAGGGGCTCGATTGGGGAGTGCTCTATGGATTCGGACCAGGGCTCACCATGGAGACCGTCGTCCTCCAAAGTGTCGCTATCTAGGGTTTCAGACTCCACCATGGTTCCATTGCTACATTTTTTTCTCGTTGCTTCAGTTCAAGCAGTGTTCGACCAAACAATATTTTCAAAGATTATCTATGAGATATGCAATAAATAAATGATTGAATAAAAAGCCTGGTATAGTGAAATACTCAATCAGCAAGTGTATCTTTCTTCAAGAATACTGAAGTGTTTACTCAAAGTTAAAAAAAGAAGAAGAAGAATTAGTTCAGTGGGAAATCTTAATGTAAGATCCTAAGTTAAATCGCTGCCTCAGCAACGAACATTTCTCCTTTGTACTGAACTTGCTCTTCCTCTTATAGTCAATTCCTACTTTGGACGCGCGCTTGCGGTCAGAGTTCTTCTATTTCACGTCTCCTGAAATCAATTGCAACTTTTGCTTGGGCCGGAAACGTATAAACCAGGGAATTTACGGAAAAACCACTAGCCGTATCGGACTTAAAGGAAACTTTCCGTCACCCGTCAAGCTGAGGATTGTTGACTTCCTTTTTCAGAAAGTCAAGAATACGTAACCATTGCTTGAACAGTTTTTGTTTTTCTTTTGTTGAGAAGGTGCATAAAGGCTGATTAATAACAATCCATTACAATTTTATGGTAGTCATAACAGACCCCTGCTATGGTTGTTTTATGATTATATATAGTAGCATCATTTAATTAAATTTAAGTGTTAGTGTTAAGGTGTTATTTTTTTCTTTTGATATATACTTAAGGGAGCTAGCGAGAATTACCTAATTTCACAATAATTACCTAAGTCGTTATGATTACTCAAGCAGAAATATTTTTTTAGCCCCATATCAGTTATGCACTACATGGATTTAAATATCTACAGAGGGCTAAGAAACCCAACTAATATCTTTTGGCTAATCTTTTTAAATAAGAAAGGCGTCAGAATCAGATTTGATATATGTCTATATCGGCTAAGGGATACTATAGCATGCACAGCTCATATGGGTTGACCAGGAGCTAATATAGTGTTTATGATTAGATTCATAGCAGTCATGATTGGATCTGAACAGATGTGAGTTCTAAGACCGCCAAGAATGTTAGGGCTTAAATGAAGGGAGTATATCAGGACTTGCATGAGCATATGTTCAGTCTTACATAGATAACGGATAGATCCATGTACAAGGCCAAAGAATCAAATAGTATATTCTGATTAACTTTTTAGGTGAGGTACTGCATTGTTACAACCTCGGTGCTTGGATACATTCTAAACTCAACCCAAAATTCTTGGTTGCAAAGTTGAAGAGAATGACCATTAGCATAAGCCAGAGCTTGGACATAAGCCTATGGTTTCTTTTCAAAATGCTCAATTGGTCCAGTGTGATGTTCCTTAGCAATCAAATGTGTCGTCCTATACCAAAAAATAAAATAAAATAAAATAAAGATGCACAAGTAAGACATCTTAAAGGAACAAGGTCGTATGTCTGATTTCAATGAATGAACAACAAACGGATTCATAAAAACTATATGCTAGATGCTTATCCACAAGACTGAATATATGGCAATTAATTCATTATGAAGTATTTTTGTAGCTTAATGCACTTGTTTTGGAGTACTTGCTTGGTGCAAATGATGGCTATCTCCAAAAAGTGAAAATTAGCTTTTTTTGAAAATCGGAACACATATGTTTAAATTTTATAAATTTGGAAAGGTTTTGGCCTTTCAGATGGATGAAACTATATACAACTTCTTGAGATAGACCGGGTATTATTTGTTTCTTATTAGTCCCAATTAGAGATAGGTCATATCATAAAAATGATTCCTATGCGTGTGTTATATTTAATTAATGAGTAGTTAAAGATATGATGGCAAATAAAATGGTCCAACTGGCTGTTAGGCTATTAGGGTCACCAAACCAACCAGCTTTTTAAGGAGCAAGTTGTGTTTCAGTTGGAAATTTGGCTCAGATATGGCCCATTTAATTGCTAAACAAGGCAACCTAGGATAAGATAGACTTGCTTGTGCTCAATTAGATTAAACTTGGAACAAAGAGACCAGATATTTGATATATATTACTATATATCATATATAATTTTATTATTTTTTATGAATAAAATTATATTATATCATAAATTATCATGACAATATAAAGAGTATTTTTAGCTCAAGATATGAATGTAAAGGCTTTTAGGGATTTTAGTTTTGCTTGAATTTTGTAGATCATCAGCTGTTCAAGAGTAGTTCAAGGCCAGCTCAAAATGGCTTAAATTCAAATACCAAGCTTGCGCCATGCTTGGCATGTTTCAACCTGGCTTGTCTCCACCCCCTTTAGCCATAACAACTTTAGCATCATTTTTCACATGCCAAATGGAAACAGCTCAAGTGTGTGGATCATACAACAAAATCAGAGCGATGGAGACAGGGCCACCAAATAGGATCAGTCAAAAAAGGAATAAGAAAACCATTTTGCCTTGTCCCACTTTTGATTTTGCTAAGCCGTGAAAGGTGTTCAAGTCAATGAAAGTCCAAAATTTCTTTTGATTTTTTTTCTAGCTTATCACTTTCATTTTGGATGCATTGTAATTTGAACCTACTCTCATATACATTTGCTTAGCGCGAGCAGAGTTGAATATTTACGTTGTCTTGGAAAAACTGTCCTTGCTTCCCACGAATTCCTAGTTTTACAACCAAATAGCCCGTCAAACAAATACAAAATTAAGACAAAACTTCCTCAGTATGGAACAGAAACCGAGTTGCATCACCCTAAAATATCAATTATAAAACGTATCAATTGGAGACCGGCCAAATCGGTGAAGACATCCCATCATAAAGTACAGGATGGAACCCCCACATCGAACGCCATATCGCGGGAGTGCCGACTCGGAAGTCATCTCTTCCAATGAGAAAGTTAGTTACCACGAGGACATCTTAACCTCAGCTACCAAATAATTATTGGAATTGTTGGTCATACAAACATGTGCTCTATAGCTTTAGAAGGCGAAGTACGTTGCCTGCGTCTCAGAAAACTGCCCCTTTTTTGGTTATGAGGCAGCTACTCTACACGACACCATGTAAGATGACTCTCAATGTACGAAAAACTAAATGCAAGATGACCTGACGTAAACAACTTGTTGAAAAGTCAGCTCAAAAGGAAAAGGAAAAGAGGCCAAAACAAAGAAGTAGAAGGAGGGAAATTCACGAACCAAACCAGACACGTAGCTGGTTTGGAGTTGAGTTTTGGACGCGCGCTTGCGGTCAGAGTTCTTCTATTTCACGTCTCCTGAAATCAATTGCAACTTTTGCTTGGGCTGGAAACGTATAAACCAGGGAATTTACGGAAAAACCACTAGCTGTATTAAAGGAAACATTCCATCACCATTCAAGCTGAGGATTTTTTTTTTTTTTTGGTAGAAACGGCATTTCATATAACTCTAACTTGAGTACATCCAGCCAAATCAAAGGAAAGCAAAGAGTAAAAGGTGGGAGGAATATCTCCTACAGATGTCCATATGACCTCTCCTGAATGCCGGGCAACAAAAGAGGCAACCCAGTCTGCCACACTGTTCGCCTCCCGAAAAACATGTGCGGCCTGGAAGTCACTCAGCTCCTGAGCCAATCGCCTAACCTCACGGATGAGGGGATGACTATCACCAAATCTGTCCACTCCTCGTATCCAATCGATCACCACAGAGGAGTCTCCCTCAAGACATATATGCTCAGCACGAAGTACCCGCCTCGCATATGCTATGCCCTCCCAGGCTGCCCGCAGCTCTGCCCCAACTGCGGTAAATCCCGGCGTACGGCACCCACCAGCAGCAATCAGCCTACCCCGATGGTCTCTGATAACAAAGCCAGCTCCTCCTGACACCCCGTCCACCGACATACTACCATCAAAATTCACTTTTAGATAACCAAGGGGTGGGGGTACCCAAGAAACTAGGGCAAACCTGGGCGCTGTGGCAGCTGAAAGAGTACCCCAGATGTCCCTGGCTATCTCAGAAGTGAAGCTAATGGCAGCTGTGGTAACCTCCCTGGCATAACGCATGGCTCTGTCCACCACCATCCGTGGGGGTAATCGCCTACCCTCAAAGATGCTAGCATTCCTGTCCAACCAAATAGAATAAGCCATATATACCCAGCAAATGCCGGCCTCAACAGTGTTAGGCCTCCTCATGGAAACCCTCAACCAGTGAATCAGATCCTGTGTCGACTCGACTGAATGGGGTAATACGGATGGTGATAGGCGCCAAATCTCCCTAGCTCTGGGACACTGCAGAAGAGCGTGATCAATCGTCTCCTCGGTTTCCGAGCACTCCTCACAACACTGAGTAATCCTCATACCTCGCCTAACAAGCAAGCTCCTGGTCGGTAGGCAGCCCCATGCCACCTTCCAGATGAAGAGCGCCACCCGTGGGTGAACCCGCAACCTCCAAATCCATCCTCCCTCTATCTGCCGTGCTGGCTCTCGGCACAGAAAAGTGTGAATATCCCTGGCCCGCACCTGAGATCGCCCTGACGGCATCCAAACTAGTCTATCCAACCCCCCTCGGGCAGGGATATGTAGGGCCAGGATCATCTCTGCCAACTGCTCCCCAAAGGTCTCTCTGATCAACTCCATCCTCCAGCGATCACCCTCTGGCTCCATAAGATCTCTGACCCTGAGGCCGGCTAACCTCGAAGTATCCACCATAACTGGTAATCTGCTAATAGGCTGCTTCGTCACCCAGCAATCCTCCAACACATCAATGGACCGCCCATCTCCAATGGCCCATCTAATCGCGGGAAGCACCAGCCCTGCCCTGGCACAAATCTCTCTCCAAACCGGTGAATGGCGACGACCAGCATAGGACCCAGGCACTAGGACGCCATACTTGGCCCTCATCAGTGAAGACCACATGCCACTAGGCTCCAGCACAAATCTAGCAGCGTGCCGTGCCGCTAGGACCTCCCGTCTCGCCACCAAGGACTGCACCCCCAATCCACCATATCTCGTGGGCTGACATACAACCTCCCAAGCCATAAGAGGGATACCCCCCCCCCCCCCCCCCCGTCTCTGTTCCTCCCCCAAATAAAGTTCCTATAGATCTGCTCAATTTTCCTCACTGTCGCTACTGGAATAAGGGAGTTAGATAGTAGATAGACAGGGATAGAGGAAAGAACTGACCGTACCAGGGTAATCCTGCCCATCATGGATAATGAGTGTATTTGCCATCCCTCCAACCTGCGCCTGATACTGAGCTCGAGAGAAGTACAATCACTGCTGCGTAAGCGCTGACCGGAGATCGGTACTCCCAAATACCTCAACGTGCCCTCCTGCTCACCCACTCCCAGAATCTCCAAAATGGAGGTCTTCACAGTCAGTTTGGTCTTCGGGCTGAAAATAATTGCTGACTTAGATAAATTGACCCGTTGACCAGACATAGAGCAATAATCTCGAAGAATCCTCCAAATACTCAGTGCAGCCTGCCTAGTCGCCCGGACTAACAAGAGGCAGTCATCAGCAAAAAGCAAATGTGAAATCGGTGTAGCCTCCGCCACCGGCCTGTTAGATGTATGCCCTAGAAGCCAATTTGGTTGACACATTGTTGATTCTAGGGACATAATTTTGTACTTGACTATTTATTATTGAATAAATAAAAGGCATCTTTTCATTCATATTGTTTATGTGTCTATGAATCGTCCAAGAAATTAATAAGATGATGATACATATTCTCAAGAGTTGAGAATTTGAGCCATGTATCATTGGTGATTAGTTTCTAAATGCTCTTGATCAATGGATCATCACGAGGACGGTGATCGATCCGATCAGTGCACAGATCACTTTCCCTCTGGATGGACGAGACTTGAGTCCACAGTGTAGGGACACTGAAGTGATAGTGCAGGTGCTTGTTAGAGAACAAGGGTACTGAGCGTGACCAAGACAAGAAGTCACTTGGATGTCTATCCACTCGTCAGTGACTTGCTTGATGTTGCAGTAGTGTGACTGGTCCTTTGACCTGCGGTGCTTCGGCTACTCACAGTGAGGTTATTGTAGTTTGACTGCACACATACATGGTCTCTAGCCATATGGGTCCATGCAGTGTAGATTGGCTGCAGTAAGTTTACTGTAGGAGTAGGGTATGCACCTATATGGAATCTATCGACCTTGATAGATAAGGAGAGATCCTATGTGATTTATAAGACTGAGTTCGTAAGACCTCGGCCGGGGCAGTATGCACAGTAGAGAAAGAGTTTTCCACTCTCGAACTTAAGTCGAATAAATTTTGACATATGACAGACGAAGGGGTTTGACGAGTTATCCATGACCTCCGTCTTGTAGGGATCCACGATAGAAGGACTGTAACACATGACAACTGCACCTAGAGGTTCATCATTCTATTCTGCTGGGTAGCCACTACATGCTGCTAGGTATCACTGGTGGATGGTGGGACTCATAGGGATTATCTTGATGATCGATAAACCCTAATGAGTAGAGTTGGAATCGTTCCAACCCATTGAAAGGAGTTCTCAATGATACTGAGATGGAGATCTCAATATGTCTCATTACCAGTCAGATTAGAACCTATGAGGTCACACACATTAGAGGTTCTGATTATTAGGATTGTCGATTTGTGATTTGGAATCACAATGTCAATTGTCAATAAGATTGATGTACAAAATAACCCACTAAGAGTTAGTGAGTTAAATGGAAGAATTAAATAATTATAATTAGATTATAATTAAGTCTTTTGCTGATTAATTGAGTCAAATTATGTTGGGTCTGACCCAAAGAAATTTGACTCAAATCCTAGTCAAAAGTTGGCTAGATCGAGTCCTTGAAAATCCTGCCAAATTCAGCCTTTTTCCTATTATTGGAGCCTCCCTCTTGATGCCTTATTTTGAGGGGTCAAAATAGGCAAGAGGGGGCAGCCAAGAGGACAAGGAGGGGCGTGGCCCCCTCTCCTTCTTTGCTGGGAGCCAACGCCCCTTGATTCTTTGGGGACCGCCAATAAAGAAAGGCACCAGGAAACCTATTAGGAATAGGTTTCCTGGCGCATAGGGTTTTGAACCCCATAAAAAGGGAGCCCCACGTCCCATGTTTGAAGAGAAGAACTTCTCCCAGCCGTGGGGCAGCAAGAAGGAATTTTTGGGATTTTTAAATCAGCAAATAGGGAGAGAAAAGAATAAAAAAAGGTGAAGGGTTTTCTTCTTCCTTTTGAAGGCTGCACAAGGTGGGATCCTTGTGATTTCTTCTTCCTTCTTCTTCGACATCCAAGAGAGGCTTTTGCAAGGAGCTAGCACCCCGGTGAAGCCCCATCTCTGATCTTCAGCAACGTCGTGTGGATACTTGTAGAGGCCGGACGTTTGTGCGGCTACAAGGAACCAAACCACGATCATCGGTTGCGGTGTTCTTCTACCCGCACAAAGGTGAAGATGAGATCTTCATTTGAAATTTTATATTTCTGATTTTCTAGTAGTTTAACAATTCATAATTAATTATTAGATCTTAGTTTAGTCCCCATCTTAATTCAAAAGGGTTCTGAATCGTTTTGATTCAGAAAAATTTTGAAATCTACCCGATCCTGTTCCGGCGTATGCGATGCACCGGGCCCGGCATGCGGATTCCGCCGCGAACGTCGCGCCGCTGTGGGGCAATCCAACAGTGGTATCAGAGCCATGGTTTTGGGGATCCAATTAAGATAATAGTTAATTAATTATGAATTAGTTCTGATTTTTTAATTATTATGCATGCTGAAAAATTCTGCGTGCTGAAATTTTGTGTTGCTGAAAATTTTCAGCATGCTGATTTTGTTAGATCGATCATGCGATGTTAGTTTTAAAATTATGATATGATTATGATGTTTAAAATTAAGGTATTGCATGATCTGGATCTCAGATGGTTGCATAATAAAATTAAAATCAGATTAGATAAAATCATGCATGAGATGCATGTGGTGATGATCATAGGATTCAAACCCTTTTGGTATCGAATGTAATGACCTGCGATGTGATCTGTAATGTCATGTAATTTTGTAGATGCTTGCATGCATCTTATTTTATATTTTGAGAGGCCTGCGTGCCTCCTAAAAGGAGATGTAATTTATTTTATTTTTATTTTACATCTGGTTGTATTTCTGTGATGTGATGTACATCAACGATCAAGTTGAAGCAAAGGCATGAGATGAAAGGTGATCTAAGCAGTTGATGGCGATGGGATCAAGAGTTGATCAAGGATCGAATCAAGGAGGCTTGGAACCAATTCAAGAGTTGAAGACCACTTGATCGATTGATGTGCATGTGCTTGTAATACGACCTAATTAGAATCCATGATCATCACCTAGTTAAAGTTTAGCTTTAATTTGATGCTGCGATTATAACTGCCTGTGATGTACCGTTTGCATGTGATGTGAATGAGAGTCGGGTAGATAGGTTTACATGTGATGTAGCAAACCCAATTGAGACCTAAATCAAAACCTCCTCAATCAAGTCGAGAGTGAACCGACATGAGCAAGTCATATTAGATTAATTGATCTAATTGGTGTCTAGGAAAGCATGAAAGGTGGTTACTTAATTAGGACCTTACTCTCTGAGTAAGGGGAGCCTCCCACCTGCTTACCTGGCCAATTGTTCGATTACCTCTTATGAAGAGCTCAAGTTGCAAACACTAAGACCTGATTAACCAATATTAAGTCAATAGGTCTTCCACTGTAGTAGAGCTGCTAAGGTCTTTCTGATGTTGATTTGTCTCGGCTGGACACAGTGGTCAAGTTGCATCGGGGGGCTGGACCTCTCTATAGACATGAGATGTTGTAGGGTAAAGGTGGGGTTGGGCACCAATAACTGTTAGGTGAGGACCCAATGACGACTTTATTCCTACGGTTATACGGTGGGTCTGACTTAACTAAGAAATGGGACCAATAACTGTTAGGTGAGGTTTTCATGGCTTAGAGACCAAGTTACACTGCAACATGCTTGAGAAGCATTGTACAAGAGTTGTACATTCATCAATCTATGTGTCACCAATAACTGTTAGGTGAGGTGGCATGTAAATTGGTGGGACCGCGGTACCCACTAGAAATTCTAGTCGTGTGGAATTTCCGTTTCCCTACCAGGGGAGTGTGAGGGATTCGAGAAAATAGTGGGAGTTACATTTGTTCTAAAAGACCTTAGAACAGATTAGGATCAAGTACAAAAGTCTAACTAGAATCTTTACTCTCTGCAGATACAATGTCGGCTTCAAACCCTTTGACCCGTATTCTTGAGACCAACCGACTGACCGGAACCAATTACAAGGACTGGCTTAGAAATCTCAAAATTGTTTTGGACTGTGAGAAAATAGGCTACATACTCGATTCAGATATCCCCACACTACCAACACGTCCTACTGATGTTCAGCGTGAGATGCATAAAAAGTGGTTGGATGATGACATTAGAGTAAAATGCTATATGATGGCATCCATGTCTAATGAACTCCAATGCCAGCATGAAAATATGAAGACTGCTAGGGACATACTGGCACACCTGCAAGAGTTGTATGGTGCATGAATAAGATTGAATGCACTAAGACTGAACTAATCAACATGTTGGTAACTGCTGAGAGAGCCTTGAAAGGTTCAAGGGGCAATGTCCTTGCTGCTGAGTTGACTTCTGGTTCCAAGAGAAAGTCTACTTGGAAGAAAAAGAAGCCTGCTAAGAAGCAGAAGAAGGACAAGAAGCCAAAGAAGAAAGTTCAAAAGAAAAAGGCTAACGACAAAGGAAAATGTTTCCACTGCAATGTCGAAGGCCACTGGAAGAGAAACTGTCCTTCATACCTCGAGAGCCTGAAGAACAAGAAAGGTGACACACCTTCAGAAGGTATAGACTTGCTCATAATTGAAACTAATCTAACGGTTTCTTCTACTTCTAGTTGGGTTATAGATTCTGGTTCTAGTGCTCATTTGTGCACTACCATGCAAGGTCTAAAGGAAAGTAGAAGGCTGGCGGAAGGTGCGGTAACCCTTCGGGTTGGCAACGGGGCAAAAGTTGCTGCTGTGGCTGTGGGCACCTACCATCTGCGACTACCGTCTGGATTTAGTTTAATACTTAGAGACTGCTATTATATACCTGCTGCTAGCAGAAATTTGATTTCTGTTTCATGTCTAGCACAGGAAGGTCATGTTTTTACATTTGACAAAGACTGCTGTTCTATTTATTTAAGAAATAAAATAGTCGCACGTGGTTTCATGATTGACAGTCTCTATCATTTACATATGGATGTATCTGTGAATGTTACCGAGCAAGATGTGAGTGCCAAAGGATCCAAAAGATCCAGAGATGAGATAAACCAAAGATATTTGTGGCACCTCAGGCTTGCCCATATTGGAGAAGACAGAATGAACAAAATGGATAAAGATGGGCTTCTCGGCTCATTGACTTCCGAGTCATATCCAGTTTGCGAGTCCTGTCTTCAAGGAAAGATGGCTAGACTGCCCTTTGTAGGACATGGGGAGAGGACCACTGAAATACTTACCCTAGTACATACAGATGTATGTGGCCCATTCGATGTGCTAGCCAGGGGACGATATTCTTACTTCATTACCTTTACCGATGATTATTCACGGTATGGGTATGTGTATCTTATGAGACACAAGTCTGAGTCTTTTGAAAAGTTCAAAGAGTTCAAGAATGAAGTAGAAAAACAAACTGGAAAACCTCTTAAGGCTCTTCGATCAGATCGAGGAGGAGAATACCTTAGTGGGGAATTCCGGGACTATCTCAAAGAAAACGACATAGTCTCACAATGGACACCTCCAGGTACACCTTAACTCAACGGGGTGTCAGAGAGGAGGAATCGGACCCTATTGGATATGGTCAGGTCCATGATGAGCTTCACTGATTTACCTATGTTCCTTTAGGGAGATGCCTTACTCACAGCGATTTATTTATTGAATAGAGTTTCCTCTAAATCCGTTCCTACCACACCGTATGAGATATGGCATGGTAAGAAACCAAGTCTGGGTCATCTCAAGATTTGGGGATGTCCGGCCCACGTCAAGAGACTACAGGCAGACAAGTTAGAGGCTAGGACCATAAGTGCTCGTTTTATAGGATATCCTAAAGAGTCATTAGGATACAATTTTTACGTCTCAGAGGATCACAATGTGTTTGTGAGCCGTCATGCCATCTTCTTGAAAAATCAGTTTATCCTTGATAGAGGCAGTGGGAGGAAAATTGAGCTTGAAGAGAAAGTCTCTGAAAAGCAACGAGTCATGGATCCTATAGAACCTATTCATAAGGAGCCAGTACACGATGTCCCTCGACCACCTCGTAGATCTAGTAGGGTCTCCCATCCTCCCGATAGATACTTAGGTATACTAGAAGAGGATACCGAGGAAATGTTCCTAGTGGGAGATAGGGATCACATACAGGATCCCAAAACCTACAACGAGGCGATATCTGATATCGATTCCGAGAAATGGCTGGAAGCTATAAAGTCAGAGATAGACTCCATGCATTCCAACCAAGTCTGGACCTTAGTAGACCCACCAGAAGGTATTGTACCTATTGGATGCAAATGGATCTACAAAAGGAAAATAGGTTCGGATGGAGAGGTAGAGACCTATAAGGCAAGGCTTGTGGCGAAAGGGTATAGTCAGCGCGAAGGCATTGACTATCAGGAGACCTTTTCACCTGTAGCCATGCTAAAATCCATCCGAACATTGCTTGCCATTGCAGCATTTCATGATTATGAAATCTGGCAGATGGATGTGAAAACTGCTTTCCTGAATGGATATCTTGATGAAGATATCTATATGGAACAGCCTTTGGGTTTCACTTCCAGTGATGGAGATCACAAGGTCTGCAAGCTGCAAAGGTCCATCTATGGACTAAAGCAAGCATCTCGGAGTTGGAACACTCGTTTCAATGAAGCAAACAAAACGTTTGATTTCATCAAAAACGAAGAGGAACCGTGTGTTTACAAAAAGGTTAGTGGGAGTGCTGTCGTTTTTCTCGTACTGTACGTAGATGACATTCTCCTGATTGGGAATGATATTCCCATGCTAACCTCGGTCAAGGTCTGGTTGTCAAAAGAATTCTCCATGAAAGACCTTGGGGAAGCATCCTATATTTTGGGAATAAAGGTCTATAGAGATAGATCTAAAAGGATGCTTGGCCTGTCACAGAAAATGTACATAGAGGAGGTGCTGAAGAGGTTCAGCATGGAAAACTCCAAGAGGGGTCTCTTACCCCTTAGGCATGGAATTCATCTCTCCAAGAAGATGTGCCCCAACACATCTGAAGAGATTCAACGCATGAGCAAGATTCCCTATGCATCGGCAATAGGAAGCCTCATGTATGCCATGCTGTGTACACGACCTGATATAGCTCTTGCTGTGAGTGTCACAAGCAGATATCAGTCGAATCCAGGTGAAGAACACTGGACAGCTGTGAAGAATATTCTTAAGTACTTGAGAAGAACTAAAGATTTATTCTTGGTTTTTGGAGGATCATCAGAGTTAAAAGTAGAAGGGTACACAGATTCAGACTTCATGACTGATGTCGATGACAGGAAGTCAACATCTGGATATGTGTTCTTGTGCAATGGTGGTGCGGTAAATTGGAAGAGTTCTAAACAACCGATCATTGCTGATTCTACTATGGAAGCCGAATACGTCGCCGCCTCTGAAGCTGCTAAGGAAGGCTTCTGGTTCAAGAAATTCATTGCAGAGTTGGACGTGATGACATCAGATGCCATAACACTCTACTGCGATAATAATGGCGCCATAGCCCTTGCTAAGGAGCCAAGGTCTCATCAGAAGTCTAAGCATATAGAGCGGCGCTTCCATCTCATACGCGACTATGTTGAGAAGAAATATGTAGAGGTGCAGAGAGTAGACTCCGCGGATAACGTGGCAGACCCGTTCACTAAGCAGCTGAGTCAGCAAAAGACTGAAGCCCACCTTGAGAAGATGGGCCTAAGATATATGACCAATTGGCTTTAGTGCAAGTGGGAGATTGTTAGATGTATGCCCTAGAAGCCAATTTGGTTGACACATTGTTGATTCTAGGGACATAATTTTGTACTTGACTATTTATTATTGAATAAATAAAAGGCATCTTTTCATTCATATTGTTTATGTGTCTATGAATCGTCTAAGAAATTAATAAGATGATGATACATATTCTCAAGAGTTGAGAATTTGAGCCATGTATCATTGGTGATTAGTTTCTAAATGCTCTTGATCAATGGATCATCACGAGGACGGTGATCGATCCGATCAGTGCACAGATCACTTTCCCTCTGGATGGACGAGACTTGAGTCCACAGTGTAGGGACACTGAAGTGATAGTGCAGGTGCTTGTTAGAGAACAAGGGTACTGAGCGTGACCAAGACAAGAAGTCACTTGGATGTCTATCCACTCGTCAGTGACTTGCTTGATGTTGCAGTAGTGTGACTGGTCCTTTGACCTGCGGTGCTTCGGCTACTCACAGTGAGGTTATTGTAGTTTGACTGCACACATACATGGTCTCTAGCCATATGGGTCCATGCAGTGTAGATTGGCTGCAGTAAGTTTACTGTAGGAGTAGGGTATGCACCTATATGGAATCTATCGACCTTGATAGATAAGGAGAGATCCTATGTGATTTATAAGACTGAGTTCGTAAGACCTCGGCCGGGGCAGTATGCACAGTAGAGAAAGAGTTTTCCACTCTCGAACTTAAGTCGAATAAATTTTGACATATGACAGACGAAGGGGTTTGACGAGTTATCCATGACCTCCGTCTTGTAGGGATCCACGATAGAAGGACTGTAACACATGACAACTGCACCTAGAGGTTCATCATTCTATTCTGCTGGGTAGCCACTACATGCTGCTAGGTATCACTGGTGGATGGTGGGACTCATAGGGATTATCTTGATGATCGATAAACCCTAATGAGTAGAGTTGGAATCGTTCCAACCCATTGAAAGGAGTTCTCAATGATACTGAGATGGAGATCTCAATATGTCTCATTACCAGTCAGATTAGAACCTATGAGGTCACACACATTAGAGGTTCTGATTATTAGGATTGTCGATTTGTGATTTGGAATCACAATGTCAATTGTCAATAAGATTGATGTACAAAATAACCCACTAAGAGTTAGTGAGTTAAATGGAAGAATTAAATAATTATAATTAGATTATAATTAAGTCTTTTGCTGATTAATTGAGTCAAATTATGTTGGGTCTGACCCAAAGAAATTTGACTCAAATCCTAGTCAAAAGTTGGCTAGATCGAGTCCTTGAAAATCCTGCCAAATTCAGCCTTTTTCCTATTATTGGAGCCTCCCTCTTGATGCCTTATTTTGAGGGGTCAAAATAGGCAAGAGGGGGCAGCCAAGAGGACAAGGAGGGGCGTGGCCCCCTCTCCTTCTTTGCTGGGAGCCAACGCCCCTTGATTCTTTGGGGCCCGCCAATAAAGAAAGGCACCAGGAAACCTATTAGGAATAGGTTTCCTGGCGCATAGGGTTTTGAACCCCATAAAAAGGGAGCCCCACGTCCCATGTTTGAAGAGAAGAACTTCTCCCAGCCGTGGGGCAGCAAGAAGGAATTTTTGGGATTTTTAAATCAGCAAATAGGGAGAGAAAAGAATAAAAAAAGGTGAAGGGTTTTCTTCTTCCTTTTGAAGGCTGCACAAGGTGGGATCCTTGTGATTTCTTCTTCCTTCTTCTTCGACATCCAAGAGAGGCTTTTGCAAGGAGCTAGCACCCCGGTGAAGCCCCATCTCTGATCTTCAGCAACCTCGTGTGGATACTTGTAGAGGCCGGACGTTTGTGCGGCTACAAGGAACCAAACCACGATCATCGGTTGCGGTGTTCTTCTACCCGCACAAAGGTGAAGATGAGATCTTCATTTGAAATTTTATATTTCTGATTTTCTAGTAGTTTAACAATTCATAATTAATTATTAGATCTTAGTTTAGTCCCCATCTTAATTCAAAAGGGTTCTGAATCGTTTTGATTCAGAAAAATTTTGAAATCTACCCGATCCTGTTCCGGCGTATGCGATGCACCGGGCCCGGCATGCGGATTCCGCCGCGAACGTCGCGCCGCTGTGGGGCAATCCAACACGGCCTATAGACCTCCAGCTCCTGGGAGCTCACTGCATGTCGAAGGGCCCGGGAAAGTGCATCTGCGCATATAATAAACAACAGTGGAGAGAGGGGGCATCCCTGACGCAATCCCCCAGAAGACTCAAAATACCGTGAAGGCGATCCATTTACCGGGATGGCAAAAGAGGGGGCTCTGATGCATCCCATAACCCATCTGATCCATGCCTCAGGAAAACCAAATCCCTGCAAGGACTGCTGCACAAAATCCCATCTCATCCTATCATATGCTCTCTCCATGTCAAGCTTGATCCCCATCAAACTCCTCCTACTAGAGGCCCTACCAAGATCAAACATAAACTCCTGCGCAATAAGGACATTATCTGTAATACTCCGCCCTCCCACAAAAGCCCCCTGCTCCGGGCTAATCAGTCTCGGTAGAATATCTCTCAGTCTCAAAGCTAGTATCTTCGCCGTCACCTTGTACAAAGTAGTACACAGGCTGATCGGGCGAAAGTGACTCGGCTCAGAAGCATCCTGTCGCTTCGGTATCAGGGTGACTAGGGTCCTCTGCCAATCTGTAGACATCACGGCTGTACTAAAATACTGCTGTATGGCCTCCGTCACCCTCTGTCCCACAATCATCCAGTACCTCCGAAAGAAAAATGGTGGAAAGCCGTCCGGGCCGGGTGTCTTGTCCCCCTCAAGGGACCACATCACCTCCTGAATCTCCCTAGCCAATACCGGCCTAATCAGTGCTGCTGTATCCTCCTCCACCACCCGTATCGAAGGTGGCACAGGACCCTCTGAAGCCACGGGGCCCGTCTGCTCAGACCATCTAGCCCTGAAAAAGCCCTCCAACACCCTACGAATCATATCTGGGTCCTCCACTAGCTGCCCATCCTCATCCCTGATCGCCCTGATCCTGTTCCGATGCCTCCTAATTACTGCCGCCTGGTGGAAAAATCTAGTATTCCGGTCCCCCTCCTGGATCCACTGTACCCTCGATTTCTGTCTCCACAGGATCTCCTGCTGTCTCAAAAGGGAATCATGCATGGCTAGAAGTGACCTGAGCTCCCCCAACTCCTCCTCTGCCAAGCCTCCCTCCCCGGCCTCCTGAGTCTGTAGCTTGGCAATGGCCTCCTCGGCCTCCTCAATCCTCCTAAAAATATTCCCCACCTCCTCCTGGTTCCACCTTTTCAACCTTCTCTTCGTCAGCTCCAATAGACGAGACACACGATACATAGCATCACCTCTCACCGGTACGCCCCATGCCGCCCTAACAATCTCCCAAGACCGTGGATAACACGTCCAAAACTTCTCAAATCTAAAGGGGGAGCGAAAAGAGACAACTGCATCAGTACTAACCAGTAAGGGACAGTGGTCGGATGCAATCCTCGGCAGATGACGGACCTGATAGTCAGAGAAACACTGAACCCACCCTGGTGTGGCAAAGGCTCTGTCCAATCTCTCCCAAACCCGGGCCTGCCCCTGCTGATTGTTGCACCAAGTAAATTGTGGGCCCGAGAACCCCAAATCTATCAATCCATTTGACATAATAAATTCCTGGAACTCCCTGATTTCCCTTCTGTAAGTAAAGGCCCTCCCCCCCTCTTCTCTTGAGGATCAACAATACAATTGAAATCACCTGCCACTATCATAGGATATCCCTGATTTATAAGCTGAGTCGCCTCCGCCCACAACCGCCTGCGCTCTCTGTAGTCTGTGCTGGCATACACTGCTGCTAGTACCCAAGGGCTGCGATTAGCTTCCGATATTACTAGGATAACCTCTTGTTTGCATACATTGAATACATCAACTTCATAGTCCCCTTGTGCCCAAGTCACAATAATACCACCAGATAAACCTTGAGATTCCACTGCATGAAATCCCCAAGACCTCGGAACTGCAGCTCTAGCCTTCTGAAGGCTCCGCCCGGATAATCGAGTCTCAAACAAAACACAAATCTCAGGTCTATGCAGATGCACCAACCTACGAAAAGCCGGAGCAAAGGAAGGCTTCCCTGCACCCCGGCAGTTCCAAAGGAGGGCTCTCATGATGCACTGGGGGCGTCGGCGCAACCCGCAACCTTCGGGCCGCTGTCACTTCTTGCTTCCAATTCCGGTTCCTCACCACACCCCAAATCTCCTCCCATCTCCAACCCACTGTGCTTCACCCCCTTAGCCGAAGCCAAGAGTCGCTGCAGAGCCTCCTTGTGTGACCCACTGTGGGATTGTGCCAATTGGCACACTAGCTCCTCTGAATTCACAGCTTGATTGTGCTGTGATCCCACCTCATAGCCATCACCACAGAGTCCCCCATCCACACGGTCTGGGCCATCAGCCACGCTCCCCATTAGATTAGGATCAGAATAGTGAAAGCCCCCATCACAGAGAGCACTACTGTGTTGGCGTGCCAGCCGGCACGCCTTGTCACAGTCTCCTCCCCCTGAGCTCACCTTGAGGATGGTGCTTCCCCCACCAACTCAGGCCACCACCTCCTCTTCGTCTGCTCCCGTTGCTGCCGCCGACACCATCGACCCAGCTACACCTGCCGCCGGCTCGCCCATCACCGTCGCCAACAGCTCCGCCGCAACCGACGCCGCTCTTGCCAGCCCCCGCCGAGCTGTGGAATTTGCCCCGGACTGCCGGCCATCTCCAGTTTCCTCCTGCCCCAGCTTGGACGTGTCCTCCATCGCAAGGGGCGGCGGCGAGCTTTTGCTACGTCTGCGGGCACCTCCGGCCAGACGGAAACCATCTCCCCGGGGAGGGACATCCCGCTTCGGTGTCGCAGGCGGGCCGTTGGCAGTCGACGGCCCGGCTCCCTTATACGGCCCAGATGCTGGCGGGGCCCGATGAGATTTAGTTGGACTACGGGCCCTTTTCAGCGGGCTTAGGCCCGGCCCAGTCAAACCCAGATCCACCTGGCCCAGCGCGAAGGAGCGATTCCCCCCTCCGAGCCCCCTCACCGATTCACGGTTCGACTCGGACTGCACAGCTGGTTGACTCAACCCATCGTCCACCTCCACACTCGATCCACCCACGGCCGTCTTCTCCGGCGACTTCCGCCTAGCAACCTTGGTTGGCTTTTGCCAACCTTCGAGATCTATTGGGGACCCTGACGGCCGCGGTCCTGCTCCTCCATCGCCAGGGGCCACCGTAGCAGCCGCCGACACCGAACCTGTGCTGGTACTCGTCCCCGTCGCCTTCGTCTTCCCACTCCTCCCCACGGGAGCCTCGGGACCATTAATCCAGTTCATTGAGAGCCAAGGTCCGTAGATCAGAGGCTCCTCCGATACCTTTGGTGCCTTACCTTTGTCAGGGTTCCGGGCATTACAGCCCTCTCCCATCTCCACATCGGTCGTCACCGGAGACGAGAACACACAGGCCGCCTCCCCATGACCGATGCGACCGCAACTATAGCAGTATTCAGGAAGATTTTCATACACAAACTCCTGCCAGATCTTCCTCTCCAATCCCTCCTTAGCTCCCTTCATAAAAATTCCCGGTTTCAGAGGAACTCTGATATCGATCTCCACTTTAACTCTTGCAAAGCCCCTCTTCCTCCCTTGGTCAGTGGCCGCATCCAAAGCCAGAGGTTTCCCGGCCGTCGCGGCTATTTGGAGTAAAGTCTCTTTTGCCCAGAAGTCCAACGGCAAGCGTGGGAGGCGCAACCACGCCACCACCCGTCCCGCATCGCCAGAGCCGGTGATGAAGTTCGGCCTCCAGCGCTCCATTGTGAAGAGCTGACCGGCCACTAAGCACGGTCCTCTCAAAAGCATCTCCTCCCGGTCTTTCTCGCAGGCGAAGCGAGCCACCAGTACCTCATCAGCCAATGTAATGACTTCAACATTGTAGTCCAGGTTCCCCAAACGTCGCAGCTCCCGTCCAACCCACTCCGCCGGCACCTTCCGCCCCACGCTCTGCATAAACACCGAGGTGCTTCGCCATTCCTCCCTGGTCCTCTCCAGCGTCTCCTCCGGGACCTCCAACACCTCCGTGAAGTGGCTCTGTAGAACTCCCAGCTCCCGCTCCGAGATCCGGTGGCGATTCCATCTCCCCTGATTCGTCGGTCCCCTAGCTACCGCCGCCCAGGACGCACCTCTCGCCTCAGCCCGGATAGGATGCTGCCCCAGCCCGCCGGATCTCCCTTCCTTCCTAGTCCCCCTCTCATGAACGCTGGAAGCGGCCATTGAAACCCCTACAGCCGTTCGAGGAAATCCCCGAGAGACCGCACGTCTATCAAAGCGGCTCTCTCTCTCTCTCCTCTCCCGCTCTCTCTCTCTCTCCTCTCCCCAGATTGTCACGTCCAAGCTGAGGATTTTTGACTGTTATTCTTAGTAGCCTCTTTCAGGAAGTCAAGAATAACCATTGCTTCAACCGTTTTTGCTTTTCTTTTCTTAAAAGGTGCCAAAAGGCTAATTAATAACAATGGTGGCCATAACTGACCATTGCTGTGGTTGTTTTATCATTATAGTAGCATCACTATTTTTTTAGTCAAATTTAAATGTGAGCTTTAAGGTGTTTTTTTCTTCTAATAGTAAGGGAGGGAGAATTACCTAATTTAACTATAATTACTTTGGTCACTGTGAGGACTCATGCGGGCATATTTTTTAGTCCCACATTAGTATGTAGATTTAGGATATCTATATAGGGCCAAGGCACCCAACTAATGTCTTTTGGCTAATCCTTTTAAATAAAGTCCTGGGTTGTTGCGAAAGGTATAATAATGGCACCCGATCTATATCGATATATACTCTATAGCACGCATGGGATCATTTTGGTTGACTCTGAGCTAATCATGGTGTTCATGATTATATTTATAGTACTTACGATTGGATTTGAACAAATGTGGACCCTTAAACTGGTAAGGACGTTAAAGCTTAAATAGAGTATATCAAAACTTGTTTGAGCATGTGTTTAGTCTTATATCGATAATGGATAGATCTTCATACTTATACAAGGCCAAAGAGTCTAAATAATATCTTCCGATTAGCTTTTTGGGTGAAGTATTATATTGTTATAGTCTCGGTACTTGGATGCATCCTAGACTCAACCCAAAATTTTTGGTTGCAAAGTTAAGGAGCATGACCATTAGCATAAGCCTTATCTAGAACATAAGCCTATGGCTTCTTTTCAAAATGCTCGATTAACACTGTGTGATGTTCCTTAGCAATCAAATATAATGTTGCCCCCTCTACAAAAAGAATTAAAGATACGGCAAGAAAGACATCTTATGGGAACAAGGATTGTATGTCTTATTTCAACGAATGAACAACAGACAGGTTGCAAAAAACTATAGGTTAGAACATTATCTACAAGACTGAGTACATGATAATTAACTCTTTATGAATTATATTTTGTAGCTTAATGCACTTGTTTGGAGTGCTTGCTATCTCCAAGTGATGACGATCTCCAATATGTGAAATTCAACTCTTTCTGAAAATTGGAACAATTCCTATTTAATTTTTAAAATTTTGGAAGGTTTCGGCCTTTCAAATAGATAAAACTATACAGACTATGCCAAAAACACTATTAGACCTTCTTGAGATAGACCGGGTATTATTCGCTTCTTATTAGTCCCAATTAAGGATAGGTCATATAATAAAAATGATTCCTATGAGCATAGTAGTTAAAGATATGATGGCAAATATAATGGCCCAACTGCCACTTAAGCTATTAGGGCTGCCGAACCAACCATCTTTTCAATCAGCCGCTTATGTTTCAATTGGAAATTTGGCTCAAATATGGCTCGTTTAATTGCTAAATAAGACAACCTAGGATTAGATAGACTTGCTTATGCTCAATTAGATTAAACTTGGAATGCAAATATATATATATATATTTGATATATATTTGATATATATTAATATATCATATATTATTTAATTATTATTTATAAATAAAATTATTTTATATCATAAATTATCATCATAATACACAAAAGAGTATATTTAACTATAGTGCAGAATAGCTCAAGGTATACATGTAAAGGCTTTTCGGGATTTTAGTTTCTCTAGAACTTCTTAGATAGTCAGTTGTTCAAGAGTAGCTCAAGTCCAGCTTAAAATGGCTTAAGTTCAAATACTGAGCTTGCGCTATTCTTGTTATGTTTGAACCTGGCTGGTTTACACCCCCATTTGCCACAACCACCCTAACATCCTTCACATACCAAATGAAAACAGTTTACGTGTGTGAATCATACACCAAAATCAGACCCATATATGGAGCCAGTGCCACTAACTAGGATCATTCAATAAAGGTATAAAGAAAACCATATTGCCTTCTCCCACTTTTGATTTTTCTAAGCCCCAAAAAGTGTTTAAGTCATTGAAAGTCCAAAATTTGTATTTTTTTTCTAGCTTATTACTTTCATTTTGGATACATTGTAGTTTGAACCCACTCCCATATACAATTGTTTAGTGCAATCAGAGTTGAATATTTACCTTGTCTTGGAATTAAAAATTGCCCTAGCTTGTCCAACGAATTCCGAGTCTTACAAACAAAAAGCCCGTCAAACAATTACAAAATTATCTGATCTTACCCTTACAAGAATCAAATTAAGACAAAATTACCTCAACGGAACAGAAACCGAGTCATTGATATCAACATTCCATATGCCAAAAATTATATATATATTGTTCGACAACTACCAACTTGGCGAGAATCCAACCCTAGCAAGCAACTAAGCAAGTACAGTCAAATCTGCGGTAGGTGTTTGCTCAAATGTGGCAGGCGATTGTGAAAGTAAAGGAAGTAAACTCTCCTGCTCCCTTACCATGGCCACTAAGAGGTTAGGTGATTATGAATGACGTAGTTGAGCGTACCATCAGCTAGAATTGATTCTTTGCAGATGGTGGGTAGGTGTCCAGGTGATGACCCAAAATTAATTTTAGCACTTTGCCTTGCTCCGTCAAATGAGCAATGCCTTAAAGTCGCTTCTAAGCCGTCTTTACGAGGGTCTATTTTATTGCTTGAAATTAGACTTCTGCCCGAAGTCTTCATATTGAATATTTTTTTGTATTTTCGTGGGGATTTCATATCATATTTTTAGTTGGCCTGAGGTGATTTTTAAGTTCTGCTCTCGTCCTGAAACGAAGTCATCCGAAAAAACACGGCTGGAAGGGCTTTGGCCGTTGACCACTTCAGTAGTTCCGATGAAGGTCTCTTAACGGCGCTCAGGCAAGGCACCGTCGGCTGGCATTGGCCGGACCATATAAACACTCTCCAATTAATTTTTTAAGTACAACTATCAATCATCCCTTCGGTCATCACTCAGATTATCAATTTTGCCGAGGTAGCAGCCGGAGATTGTCGTGCTACAAGGGAAGCAGGTGATGAGTTTCTCGGTGCTTTTTCTTCGACTGCCCATGTAAAAAAAGCCGCCAAACGATGAACGTGGTGCTGCTTCTTCAGCCACCCACGGAGCGACGACTGAACATGACTTTTAGCGCGCCTGCCCTTTCTCTCTCTCTCTCTCTGTCCCTCTCTTTCTCTGAGTGTGATTGCCTCGGTATTTTAGGGAGAAAAAACGAGGGGATTTGATGGGGTTGAGACAGATCGTACAACACAAAAAGGTAAAGCGGAGTGGTCAATGATCCATGAAGGTAAAATATATATTTAGATGGTCCGAGTGCAAGATTTTCACCTTGGCTAAAATCTTGATTTGTTTTAGTATCGAGCATGATATAATATAAAAATTTCAATCTCATTATGTCGATCATTATGAACAAACAAAATTTGAGATATGGATCAACATAATATCTTCATATTGACTAATAAAATTATTTTGACTAATAAATTTTGAATTAATATTTTGATATAATTGATAATCTCATATTTATCATATATTTCAAGATTTTAATTTCTAAGTTCTAAATGTTTGGCTGAGATTTTCAAAATTTTTGGCTCTTTCCAAATTTCTTCATTTACCGTATAAGCCATGATAATGATTCATCTTGGTCTCGTTCACTCAATAAGATAATTTATATCTCTGGACTAAAAACCTTACTTGGTGGAAGTGAGCCTAACTATTACAAGAAGCAACTTGAGAACCATCATATAATTTTTCTTCTCATGTAACAAATACTAAAAATACTAATAATCACATTAGGTGTCCAAAACCTATCCTTTCTATATATTTTCTCTTCCCTCTATATTGGATCTCCTCTATTAGTTAAGACTCATGCCATCTAATAAACCAACAATGACGGGGTGTTTTTGGATGTAACTGATGGCAAAGGATCAAAATTCATTAGCATTCTCGGGAATAAGAATATACTTGGATAAAGAGGGTTTGATTTTGTCTTAGTCGATGAGTGGTCATGCAATTCTCAACTACATCAGCGTATATCCTGCCTAAAACAGTATTATAGTTCATAAAAAAATTATAGAAAGACGATACCGGAGAAATAAATTGGCTATGGTTTCTTTTTTTTGTGTGGTGAAAACGGCATTTTATATAGCTCTAACTTGAGTACATCCAGCCATATCAAAAGAAAGTAAAAAGTACAAGGTAGGAGGAATATCTCCTACAGATGTCTATGTGATCTCCCCGGAGTGCCGGGCAACAAATGAGGCAACCCAGTCTACTGCGCTGTTCGCCTCCCGAAAAACATGTAAAGCCTGAAAGTCGCTCAGCTCCTGAGCCAATCTACGGGTATCACGGATAAAAGGATGACCATCACCATATCTGTCCACTCTCCGAATCCAATCGATCACCACAGAGAAGTCTCCCTCAAGGCATATATGCTCAGTACCAAGTACCCACCTCGCATAGAATATCCCCTTCCAAGCTGCCCGCAGCTTCGCCCCAACTACAGTAAGTCCAGACGTGCGGCAACCACCAGCTGCTATCATCTTACCGAGATGATCTCTGATCACAAAGCCAATTCCTCCGGATACCTCGTCCACTGACATACTACCATCGAAGTTCACTTTGAGATGATTAAGGGATGGAGGTATGTTTCTCGATTGCTGCCTATAATCGAAAAAGCAACGGAGCAGGATCTCGGCCGTCTAATGATAGAATTCAAGTGAAAGTAGCCTGACCAAGAGTGACGAACACGTGCCATCAAGATGTCGCGGGGCCGTGATGGTCTTTCCTCACCCAATGGGTCATGGCATTCGTTGAACGAGAACCATGCATCGCAGTTCTTTGGGCGCAAGCCAGTCGCACACCCGCCCTTTTCGTTCCCACTCCACACGTACCAACAAGAGGAAGCAAAAATCTAAATGCCAAAGGCCCCAACCCACGCCAAAGTCCCCAAACCACAAACATAGCAAACTAACGATCCTCCACTCTTTCTATATATAATACTATATCTCGCTCTCTGCTGTTGATTGGATCATGTTGTTTATTTTTTTATAAAAAAATTTACACAAAAAAATTGATCTCATTTTTAAATTTTAGTTGATTTAAATGCTTTAAAATATTTTTTCTAGACACTTTTTTGTAAATGTTACGATCCTTCATAAAAGAATATTGCTTTTCGAAGAGATACGATGTTTCAGTAAAATCATGTATTCCCAGAACCAAGATGTCTCCTCGGTCGTCCGGACAAATTTCTTAAATACACTATGAGTCTAGCACTATGCGATATTCCATTCCCACTTCCTCTGATATCTCTTATGATACTACTATTCTAAAGTATTATTTTTTCAAGTTTCCTCCTTCCTTTTCTAAGCAATTGAAGGAAGTCCTTCGGATCAAGCCTCCAAGGGATCGTGTTTGTTAAAGGGGAATTGGCTTCAGTCGAGTTATTGTACCTTAGAGATGAGATCATTATAAACTTGCGTATAAGAGGCAAATCATGTTTTTAGAATAGTGTATTTCATACATCTTAATCTAGATAAAATTTTTTCAATCTTTTGAATCTATTTTAGTAGATTATTTCTTTATAACACTTATCTAAAATAATAAAAATAGCAGCTAGTAATTTCTAGGCCATATTTCTCCTACACATCTAGCAGCACCCCTTCTTCTCCTCCTACCCACACTCCCCCAGCCACCCAAAAAAACTCTTTTCATGGATCAAGGGAGACTATTTGATTTAATTTTTTTAGTAAAGATTATTTAATATAATTTTTCAAGGATCAAAATTGGAAGCATCATCATATGCCGGCTTGAAGGAGCTAGGGATGCTCTTCTAACCAGTCTGGTAGTTGTCAACAAGTATTACAGCCAACAAACCCCATATCCCTTGTACGAATTTTAACTTGACAAATAATTTAAATTAAAAAATATATAAACCAACCTTATCTCCTAAATTTTAGATAGTTTAAATACTTTAAAATACTTATCTTTTTCTTCATATGCTTTTTTTAGAAGAGCTGTGACTCTTCGAAAAAGAACGTTGGTTCCAGTTTTCGTAGGAATGCGATGATTTCGAAACATCGTATAGCTTAGAAATGTTGCACCGTATCGGCCACCAGATAGAGTCCATAAATAGGCATTGGGTCCAGTGTATTTGATTACTCAATTTGCATTACTACTTCTCAGTTTGGGCTGACCTATACAAAATTCTTATGAACAATCAAAGTACTAATTAAGTGTAAGGCTTTTAAATGGGGCTAACAACATAAAGACCTAATTGATCCGTACTGCAAGAGTGATAAGTAGAAGTATGAGTCAAAGGACCTAGTTCAAAATCTTATCCACTATGGTTTCTTCAGATAAATACTATCAATACAAAGTGATATTAAATTAATATCCTTGATGAAATTTTAATAACCCAAATGTTGCTTGCATGCTAGAAAATTGACAGGTGGGGCACAAAGTAATACTATATGCATTTTCTCATTGTTCATTGGTAAGGAATTTAGAAAACTTCAGTAGAAACCAAAGTCAACTGAATGATTATATTGCTTCGGAATGAACATAAAACTGAGCTCATTTCACTGACAGATGCTGTCCCAGATGCATTTATTTGTATTTTTTATAGATTTTGAAAGTTTGTCCGGGTCCTCAGAGATTTGGATCCTTTACTGCCTTTTCATTCTAATCCAATCCAATTATTCATATCTATACAGATAAATACCATCAATACAAAATGAGATTAAATTGTCCACGAAACACCTCGCCTATTGTATAATATAAATGGCCCAGATATTTTTCTTTATATTTTTTTCTAAATTAATTTCTTTTGTGGAGGATTGTTGGAGTTTTAACTTAGAAAACAGATTTAAATTTTAAAAAATAAATAAACCAACATTATCTCCTAAATTTTAGATGGTTTAAATACTTTAAAATACCTATCTTTTTCATAAGACGCTTCATTTTAGAAAAAATGCAACTCTTTGGAAAAAAACGTTAGTTCTAGTTTCCGTAAGGATGCGATATTTCTGAAACGTATTCTGAAAACACCGCATTGTATCGGTTCTATATTACTACTTCTCTACTTTCCAAGACAAAATAGAGAATTATTTTCTCTTTTTTCTTTTTCTCTTCTTCTAAACTTCTTTCAAATGTTCTTTATCATCAGGCATTTGAAACAGTCGATCGGATCAAGCTTCCTCAGCGATCATGCTCGTTCGAGGAAAATTGAACTGAGTCGTGTAGTTATACCTTAGGAACGAGATCGCCGCAAACCTGTGCCAAATTTGAACCACAACCGTACGTATAGAGCGAATCATGTTCTTAAAACAGTTTACATCACACGTCTCAATCCAAACAAACTCTTTTCAACCTTCTAATTTTATTTTAGTAAATAATTCTATTATAATATTTTAATAACATAAAAATATAATAATTTTAGGCAAATATTTTCAATATACCAAACCCACACGCTTCATATATAGCGAAGTCCCCATCATCCGACGCACGCATTGCACAAAGAAGGCAAAGGTTGGTGCATAGCACGCGCCATGATTGGGTTAGGTGGGACAGGACGTTTTATAATACCACGTTTTATAAAACGTTTAATAATACCACCCAAAGGGGCTACATATATGGAAGCCAAGAGCATGCCCCTCCACACTCCTCGGCGCTCTATCCTAAACAATTAAACCTTCAGCAACCGCTGCCCGTCTCTCCATCTCCCTTCCACTTAGAATGGCCAGCATCGAGTCCATTCGCAAGGCACAGAGGGCTGACGGCCCGGCCACGATCATGGCCATCGGAACCGCCAACCCTCCTCATGCCGTCGACCAGAGCACCTACGCCGACTTCTACTTCCGAATCACCAACAATGAGCACAAGCACGAGCTCAAAGAGAAGTTCAAGCGCATATGTAAGAGCTTAATTAATTGTTGCATGCCTTGCTTCCTCGTATACTTTTTTGGTATTATACTTAGAAACCACTTTGGCACGTTCGCTCTATCTCATGACACCTAGTGAGCATGCATGCATGAATCATGATATGGAGGGAGCCGGAGCCTTCCGATCGTGTTCCCAACTTCCCATCTTTCCTCCAAATATAAAAAAACAAAGAATATGGAGGGAGCTGTCCGTAACACATATGTATCCAAACACTCTCAGGCATGCAACAATTAGTGGTTGCCATCATCCTACGACATGCCTCGATCGATTCTCCCTCTTAAAGTAACCTATCCTCGATGATGAGAAATTAGCAAAATGATCGTTCAATATTATCATCCAAACTCATGAATGAAAGATACACATGCAAGTCGCTCGTTTTTTTTTAACCTTGTTTTGCTGCGTCACGTTGCAGGTGAGAAATCCATGATCAAGAAGCGGTACATGTACCTCACCGAGGATGTCCTGAAGCAGAACCCGAACATGTGCGCCTACATGGCGCCCTCTCTGGATGCCCGGCAGGACATCCTGGTGGAGGAGGTGCCGAAGCTGGGGAAGGAAGCAGCCGTCAAGGCCATCAAGGAGTGGGGCCGCCCCAAGTCAAACATCACTCACCTCGTCGTCTGCTCCACCAGCGGCGTCGACATGCCCGGGGCCGACTACCAGCTCATCAGGCTCCTCGGCCTCAACCCGTCCGTCAAGCGAGTCATGCTCTACCACCAGGGCTGCTTCGCCGGCGGGACCGTGCTCCGCATCGCCAAGGACCTCGCCGAGAACAACAAGGGTGCTCGCGTGCTTGTCGTGTGCTCCGAGATCACCGTCGTCACCTTCCGAGGCACCGACGACATCCACTTCGACAACCTCGTGGGCCAGGCCCTCTTCGCCGACGGTGCAGCGGCACTCATCGTCGGAGCGGATCCGATCCAAGGTGTCGAGAGGCCGCTCTTTCGAATGGCTTCGGCGGCTCAGCTGATACTGCCGGACAGCGAGGGGGCCATCGAAGGCCACCTCAGGGAAGTGGGCCTCACCTTCCACCTCCTCAACCAGGTCCCCACCATTATCTCCAAGAACATCGAGAAGAGCCTGGAGGAGGCGTTCGAGCCGCTGGGTATCTCTGACTGGAATTCCTTGTTCTGGATTGCGCACCCTGGTGGCCCGGCCATACTTGATGCCTTCGAGTCCAAACTGAAGCTGAAGCCGGAGAAGCTCCGGGCGACGCGGCACGTGCTTAGCGAGTACGGGAACATGTCCAGCGCTTGCGTGTTCTTCATACTGGACGAGATGAGGAAGCGGTCGGCGAAGGAAGGGAAAGGGACCACTGGAGAGGGGCTCGACTGGGGAGTGCTCTATGGATTCGGACCAGGGCTCACCATGGAGACCGTCGTCCTCCAAAGTGTCGCTATTTAGGGTTTCAGGCTCCACCATGGTTCCATTGCTGCATTTTTTTCTCGTTGCTTCAGTTCAAGTAGTGCTCAACTAAACAATATTTTAAAAGACTATATGTATGATATATGCAATGAATAAATGACTAAATGAAAAGGCTGGTAGAGTGTCATACTCAATCAGTAAGTGTATCTTCCTTCAAGAATACTGAAGTGTTTACTCAAAGTAAAAAAAAAATAAAAGGAATTAGTTAAGTGGGAGATCTTAATGAAAGATCCTAAGTTAATCACTGCCTCAGCTACGAGCATTTCTCCTCTGTACTGAAATAGTTGCTCTTCCTCTTATAGTCAATTCCTACTTTGGACGCGCGCTTGCGGTCAAAGTACTTCTATTTCACGCCTCCTGAAATCAATTGCAACTTTTGCTTGGGTCCAAAACGTATAAACCAGGAAATTTAAGGAAAAACCATTAGCTGCATGTTGAACAAGCATGTTTAAAGGAAACCTTCCATCAACAGTCAAGCTGAGGATTTTTGACTGCTATTCTCAGCAGCCTCTTTTAGAAGTCAAGAATACATGCATAACCATTGGTTGAACAGTTTTTGTTTTTCTTTTCTTAAAAAGGTGCTAAAAGGCTAATTAAGAACAATCCATTATAATTTTATGGTGGCCATTACAGACCACTGCTATGGTCGTTTTATCATTATAGTAGCATTACTATTTTTCTAGTTAAATTTAAGTGTGAGTATTAAGGTGTTTTTTTCCTTCTAATAGTGAGGGAGGGAGCTAGAATTACCTAATTTAACTATAATTACTCAGGTCACTATGAGAACTCATGTCGGCATATCTTTTAGTCCCACATTAGTTATGCACTACATAGATTTAGGATATTTATATAGGGCCAAAGAACCCAACTAATATCTTTTGGCTAATCCTTTTAAATAAAGTCTTGGGTTATTGCGAAAGGTATTGGAATGAGACCCGATGTATATCTATATAGACTCTACAGCTTGCACGGGCTCATTTGGGTTGACTCTGAGCTAATCTTACACTAGCAAGGATGTTAGAGTTTAAATAAATGAAGTATATCAAAACTTCCGTAAGCATGTGTTTCATCTTATATCAATACGGATAGATTTTCGTACATATACAGAGCCAACAGTCCAAATAATATCTTCTGATTAGCTTTTTAGATAAAGTACTATATTGTTATAATTTCCATACTTAGATGCATCTTAGACTCAACCCAAAATTTTTGGTTGCAACTTTAAGGAGCATGACCATTAGCATAAGCCTTAGCTAGAACATAAGCCTATGGTTTCTTTTCAAATGCTTGATTGACAATGCGTTATGCGATCCATAGCAATCAAATATAATGTCGCCCTGCATAAAAAAATAAAGATACAGCAAGAAAGACATCTTATGGGAACAAGAATCGTATGTCTGATTTCAACGAATGAACAACAAATAGATTGCGTAAAACTATATGTTAGAACCTTATCTACAAGACTGAGTACATGGTAATGAATTCTTTATGAAGTATTTTTTGTAGCTTAATGCATTTTTTGGAGTATTTGCTTGGTCCAAATGATGATGATCTCCATTATGTGAAAATCAACTCTTTCTGAAAATTGGAACAATTCTAATTTAATTTTATAAATTTAATATGAGTAAGTTTTGAATAATTATTATAAACCATAACTTCATACCAAAAGCTAAGGGTATTGTGTTAGCTAAGTAGTAGGCAACCTACAAATGATATGAATTCAGTAGGATAATATTCGACTCATTTTTAGTATTAGATTATGTAAAAAAATATTTGATTATAGATGCAGTATTAATTTATAAAAGAAATATTTGATTTTGATTGCTTCTATAGTGCTGCAACAAGTTATACCAATTGTTATAAATCATGATCATAGGATGACTCAAGACCGTTACTATGGAGTTGCTTATACCAATGATCATCAAAAGTGATAGTATTTGTCAGCCAATTAGTAATGTTCCATTATAATTTTATGGTAGTCATAACAAACTCATGCTATGGTTGTTTTATGATTTTAGTAGCATCAGTATTTTTTAATTAAATTTAAGCAATAATATTAAGGAGTTTGTTTTTCTTTTTATAGTAAGGGAGGGAGAATTACCCAACTTCATTATAATTATCTAAGCCACTATGAGGACCCATGCGGCATATTTTTAGTCCGACACTAGTTATGTATTGTGTAGATATAGAATATCTATGCATAGCTAAGAAACCAAAATAATACTTTTTGACTAGTTCTTTTAAATAAAATTTTCGGTTGTTACAAGTGGTATCAGAGCAGAACCTGACCTATATCTATATGGACTAGAAGATAGTGTAACATGGGCTCATTTAAGATGACCACGAACAGATCATGGTATTTGTGATTAGATTTATAATACATATAACTTTATTTGAATAGACTTGCATGGATGTTTGGGCTTAAAAGGAGAGAATACGTCACGACTTGCATGGGCATGTGTTTAGTCCTACGTAGAGTATGTGATGAATAGATCTTTATACTTATACAATGCTAAAGAATTCAAATAATATGTTCTGGTTAGCTTTTTTAAGTGAGGTATCCCAGCACTTGCATGCATCCTAGACTCAACCCAAAATCCTTAGCTGCTAAGTTAAGGAGCATGACCATCAGTGTATGCCTTAGCTTGATCATAAGCCTCCGGTTTCTTTTCCAAATTTTCTATAATCACCACATGCTATTCCTTAGCACTCAAATCTGTCACCCTATACAAAAAAATTTAAAGATATGGCAGGAAAGACATCTTATGGGAACAAGGATCGTATATCTAACTTCAATGAATGAACAACAAACAGATTGCATAAAATTATATGTGATCAGTCCTTATCCACAAGATTGAGTATAGAGTAAACAGTTCTTTATGAAGTATGTTTTGTAGCTCAACTCATCTGTTAGGAGTTCTTGCTCGGTCCAAATGATGACTATCTCAAAGACGTGAAAATCAGCTCTTTTTGAAAATTGAAACAATTTTTTTTTTAATTTTATAAATTTTGGAAGGTTCTGGCCTAACTAGTGGATAAAACTATTAGACTCTGGCAAAAACACTATTAGACCACGCAAAAAATACTATTAGACGCTCTTGAGATAGACCGCATATTATTCGTTCCTTACTAGTCCCATTTAGAGATAAGTCATAGCATAAAAATGATTCCTATGAATGTCTTGTATCTGATTAATGAGTAGTTAAAGATATGATGGCAAATATAATGGCCCAGCTAGCTATTAGGCCAGTACGGCCTTCGAACCAACCATCTTTTAAATCAGCAGCTTGTCTTTCAATTGGAAACTTGGCTCAGATATGGCTCACTAATTCCTAAACAAGACAACCTAGGATTAGATAAACTTGCTTGAGCTCAATTATATTAAATTTGGAACAAAAAACTAGATATTTGATATATATTAATATATATCATATATTATTTAATTATTATTTATAAATAAAATTATTTTATGTCATAAGTTATCATCATAATACTTAAAAAGAATATTTTTAACTATAATGCAGAATTGCTCAACGTATGTATGTACAGGTATTTAGCAATTTTAGTTTCTGTTGAATTGTATAGATGAGTTGTTCAAGAATAGCTCAAGTCCAGCTTAAAATGGTTTAAGTTTTAAGTACGGAGCTTGCACTATGCTTGGCATGTTGGAACCAGGCTTGTAGATATACATGCTTATTAGCCATAACAAGTCTAGCAATCTTCAAATGAAAATAGTTTATAAGTGTGTGGATCATACAACAAATTCAGACCAATGGACACATGGCCACTAAATGGGATCAGTCAAGAATGCTGTAAAAAACCCATACTGCCTCGCCCCACTTTTGATTTTTCTGACCCCTAAGGGGTGTTCAAGTTATGGAAAGTCCAATAAATGTATTTCCTTTTGGTAGCCTATCACTTTCTTTTTTGAACCTATTCCCATATACAATTGGACGTCGCCTTTGCTTCCAATGAATTCCTAGTCTTACAACCAAAGAGCCCGTCAAACAAATACAAAATTATCTTAAAGAATCAAATTAAGACAAAACTACCTCAGGGCGGACCACAAACCGAGTTGCATCACCCTAAAATATCAATCATAAAATGTGTCAATTGGAGACTGGCCTAATCGGTAAAGAAATAAAAGAAAAAAATATAGTATCCCATCATAAAATATAGGATAGAACCCCACATCTAACGCCATATCGCTGGCGTGCCAACTCGGAAGTCATCTCTTCCAATGAGAAAGTTAGTTACCACGAGGACATACAAGCATGTGCTCTAGCTTTGGAAAGCGAAGTCGCTTGGTACGTTTCCTGGGTCTTAAAAAACTGCTAGTTTTTCGGTTTGTTTTATCCTGTTGGAAACATGTAATGAGAGTATTTGCTGACAGTATGTTTTCGGTATTCTATCTACATTTATTTTGAGTCGGCATTCCTGGAAATTTGGGTATCAACTTAGTTGAACTGGCTTTCGAATGCTTGTATCCTGGAGATAGATAGAAGATCGTGCATGATAAAAGGTAGAATTCTTAACTTCTGGAATGCAAAAGAAGTGCGGGGTTGACGGCAAGCTTCGTTGCCCTGTAGTTCGGTCATATTGTTACACAAAAAATAACTCGAGCACCTAGCTAGGAGACGATCTGGTAAGTCAATAAGCTGAGTCTGAGTTCGTGGCAAACCAAAAAAAAAAAAACAGTGCATTGGGCCTTGGCTATATATATATGTTTGCCTTGCTACCAACAACATTGAATCAAAACTCCCTGATCGAAAGTCCAAACCCAATCCCTGGTCATGTTAGCTAATTAATTCCTTATCACAACAGGGGGATACAAATGGGCGAGGCCCGGTCCGACAGTTTGCAAAGTACTCTACAGGACCGGCCTGAAAAACCTAACATTGAACATTGTCGAAGCTCTCCCTCGGGCCTGCCCATGGACCAAACAACGAGATAAGCCATGATGAAAGGGCCCATAAGAAGGGGATGAGATCATTGGCAAGGTGCACGGCCACATGGTGTATGCAGCACCGCAGGGTATAATTTCTCCAACTGAAAACCTCCATCTAGGAAGAGTGTAAAGCTGCTACAACCATAGCTGTAATAAGCTCTTACAACTCTGGTATACCTAGATTTCTATTATATACAAATGGTGCATGTTTGAATTGAAAATAGCTTGATTTGCTGATCCTAAGAATTGATTTCCTAATTGGCACGAAGCATTCCTCGCCATGTTTATCATCGTAGGTTCTCCATGTCAAGCATTTAATTTTGGACGATGTATTTGCAAAAACATGCATGCATGAAGTAGTGTAATTTGACGTGCTTAGGTATTTCAAAATGGTAGAAACATGGTGTGATGTATGAATGATATGAGAAGAAACCATCCACAACCAGATGCAACCGGACGGATAATAAACGTAGCAACAATAGCAAACACGCAGAATGGATCAAATTGTTCAGCGAACCTGTTCATCACGAAACGATATATAAGAGCGCGCCTGCTTGGACAATTGCGTGGATTCCATGGGTCCCGCCTCGTTGATATGGTACCGCGAGAGTCCAAATCCTTGCATCCATCCCACAGTGACGGCTCCAAACTCTTCTTTAATTGAGCTTCCCTGGTTGCCTTCCCACTTTAATTATCACATGGTGTGACTCATTTCTGCAGCAGTACTAGACTTACTTCAGTTTTTTCCCTTGACATGAACCGGTTCTTTCAAATGGACCCACGTTGTGACCTGAAGGGTGAAATACTTTAGGTTATATGATGAGGTAGGCCATGTTGATCGTTCGAATATGTGAAAGCGAGAGGGAATCAAAGTCGAGAGCAAAAAGACGGTGATAGTTTTTGCCCGCGCACTAAAAGCCGGTAATAGTTTTTGTCCACGCACTGGTTTTTCATTATTCTCACTTTGAATGGTGACTGGTGCATTTCTAGATCCACCGAGTGTGTCCTAAGTTTACATATTTTTAAGAGGTAAAAACGAAATTCTTTTCTAGACGGTGCACGTAAAAAAGAATTGTTCTTTGAAAGAGGAGCGAAGAAAAACACTTTTTGTTTGGATCTTTGAGCTTTTGCAAGCCAAACTAACCTACTATTTTTTGTAAAAAACCAGTTAAAGTCTAAATAAACTTATTTCCCTATATATATATATTATAATCATAAAATAAAAAAAAAATATTAAAATATTTTAGAAATTTTGTATTCTGCATTTTTTAGTTTTCTATAACCAATTTTTGTATCATCTAAATAAGCCTGTGGATACAGGACAATCAAGCTACATAAATATTATATGTTTTTCTTTTTGTTGTTGTTGTTTCCACCGCAGGATGACCATCCCTAAGCCTCAGCTTCTCGAATAGCTTGGGTAAAGTAAGAATTGAGTTATAATTTGCTGCAGCGCTACTGTAGCGGCCAACAAGACATGTCCATGTATGTACGTGCAGTTGTAATGTTTTTTTTTGGACGATGCAACAATGGAGTGATCACGACATTATTACATTGGCTGATTCACAGCCAAAGATGTAAAGAAACCCACACTACGTTGTACCAAATAAAGAAAAGTAGACGAGGAAAGAGGGGCATTACCACCGTGGCAGAGCGTTTACACGTGTGTAGAGGGTTTTGGATTTGACGTTTCGAACTTCGACATAACCCGTGCCACTGATTGGTCTCGTAAGAAGTAAAACACTTGGGACGGAGAGATCTTAATTACCGTCACCTTGTTTGCTTCAAATCTAGGTGACTCAAAGCTGTCCTGGCCGTCCCGCTCGCCCGCTGAACGATCCTGCCTAAGGCCAAGGCCAGCCATGAAGTCCAAAAGAATTTTAGAATTTTGCTTTGAGAGTCATGAATGGCTAACGAGGCCTGGTATATATCGTCATCTTTTTCTTAACAGCTTAAAGTTTTGGAGTCCGGTGATTAGATAACCATTACAAAAATAATTCTAGGCTAAACTTTTAATTTTGATCATTAAAAGATCAGTTAATACAAAGAAGTTACAAAATCTCGGCAAGCATATTGGTATAGTATTTGTCAATATATCTCAAAATACATTGATTTCATATGGTCCGAGATATGTAGCTAGTAATGAAATAAATTACATATTTCATATCCTTGAGTTGTAGGTAACATTACATTTCAATACCTTGCCTACATCTTGGCCAAAATGAAAAACTTTTTTGTTGAACTAGGATGCCAGAAACAGTGTAATTAAGATTGAGATTTGATGTGCATCTAGGCCAACCACAGCTCACCATAAGAACCGACCAATTAGAATTCTCTACAATACCAACGTGCGGCTAGCCTTGGCAAACCCGACGCCATGCGACCGGATTCGCATCTTTGGAGCTTTTCATGGTTGGCAGCTTTAGCCGGAGGTCCCAGTGATCACCAAAATTCTGCTGATGAGACAGGCAGAACGTCATCCGCGTGCGAGACACTTACGCCGGATATTCGGGCCATGTTGAGGCTAGTCTTTCCTGGCCGGCCCACATACCCTAATTATTTAGTGGTATGTAAGCTCCTCCACCTATACTATCATCAAAAAAAAAAGGAGCCTGGAAGATAAGTGCTCGACGTCCTAACGGACTGCAAAAGAATCTCTTTCTATTTCCCGAGCATCATCCTAATTTAGATATTGGAGGGTTTTCCATGGCAAAAAAAATAACGGGATGCGTTTGATATCACGGGATAGTATCATGCCCTGGCGGTTATCCATGGCATCAACCTGCTTGCCAAGAGACTTGGAATTAATTGGGTCTCCTGGAAGGGATACAGTAACGGGATGCGTTTGGTATCACGGGATAGTATCATGCCCTGGCGGTTATCCATGGCATCAACCTGTTTGTCAAGAGACTTGGTAGAGGGTTGGAATTAATTGGGTCTCCTGGAAGGGATTATGTTTAATTTTGAAAATGGAGAGCAAGAAATTTTCTTGTTCTTTTCCCTTTCCTACAAAATAACAAGAGAGTTTCTTTCTATTCAGCCAGGTTTTCGCATGCCCATTTACTTAGCAGCAAAGAAGATAGATACCGTTATAGGAGGGAGAACAGGCAATATTCTTTGTAATGAGTGAAGCTAAGTTATTCTTTATATATTACATCATAAGAAATTTGAGAGCAATCTAGCACCTTCTTTTAACGACATTCTTGTTTGGTGGTTGGGTTAAGTTATCATCAAATATGTCGCCTCATATCTTGATTGTATAAATTTTCTAGGACTGCTAAGGATTTGCTCTCGTATATGGCCAATAGTGGATGACAAACCCCTACTTGGATTATGCGCTTCGTTTTCCTATTTGACATGGGGTTCACGGAATCAATCAGCTCTGATGTGACACTAGCGTCTCTTGTCCTCGTTGTACCAAATCCCAATTGCTACCTAAGAGAGAAAAAAAAGTGATGGATCATTTACAGAATTATAAAAAAATTAATGCAAAGGAATAAAAGCTTAATATTAGATAAGATTTGAACTCAGAACCTCTGCTTTGATACCATATTGAAATCACCACTTATCTTAAAAATTTAAGTTGATAGAATGAGATAAATTTATTTATATTTTTTATATTATTTTTACAGACAGCGAGTTGCTAAACATTGGCGAAAAGGGTAAGTTCTTTGAGAGTTGGAAGTCTCTTGAAAAATGTTCTAACTTTTGGCGAGATAATATAAATGCCCTTCCGGTATTTTGGAATAGGGTGCACTTTGAAATTGGGAATGGGATTTGGATCTTTTTTCTGAGAAGATAGTTGGATATCTGAAGCACCGATACAAGACCTTTTCTTTGCCCGGCATAGTTGAAGTCAGAGGAAGTGTCGCACCGGGGCAAGTTTCTTCAATCCAAAATCTAGGACTTGGAAGATCATATTACTAGCATCCCCTTCTTCCGAGACTCGCTCTCAACTCCTTTTTTCTTTTTTTTTTGTGCAAATTATGGCTCTCCTGTCTATGGTTACTTTCAACCAAGAAGAGGACCAAGTGAGATAGAAGATGAATAGTAATGGAGCTTTTACTCCAGCCTCTTTCTTCCAATTCTTGAACACTAAAGTGTGCTTTTGTAAGTTCCCTATGGAAGCTTAATGTAAAGTCAAATGCTTCCTCTGGCTATGCTGGCAAAAGAAGCTTAATACTAGAGAAATTCTGGGGAAACAACTTAGAAAAAATCTCAAGAGGTGTATGCTCTGTCATGAGGCAGCTGAGTCAATGGATCACCTGTTCCCTTTGTGCGGGTTCTTTTCCACTATTTGGAAGGCATTGTGCTCTTCTCGAGGAGTGCTTCACCTGCAGTCCACTTTTGAGCATCTTTGTTTGCATTGTGATGTGGTGGAAAATGAGCATGGTACCATGGCATGACCAAATTAGTCCAGATCAGCAGTCAATATGGCAACCAAGACATACCCTAAATAATCTAAAGCAATCAGATCGAGACTATCCTTGCCAACCCAGAAGCCAAGATGAGCAGACTAAAAGCAACCAACCTCCGAAATCGCGTGCCATCCGATATAAAATCCCAAATTTTGGACTTGCAGATACTTAGCTCTGCATCTATCCCAAGCCAACCTGAATCTTCTCACCTTGGCTAGTGCTTCCGACCTTGTATGGAAGAATGTTCCCTCCATCAAGCGGGAGAAAAAGATTACTATAATAATCTCTCAATATTACGCCGAATCTTCAAACAATTACCACAATAACACGACTCTAAGCTGTTAAGATATGATTCACAAAAGATTCGCTCATCTATAAATAAGCCATAAGCCTGTGTGAGATAGGTGTGTCTCTAATACTGGCATTATTGCAACCATTGCTACCGCTACTAAGCTCTTTATTCTCTTTATTTTTTTTTTCCTTATCCCACACTAAAAAGAATTCTCTCTGATTTAAGCATCAAAGGATTTGCCAAAGTCAATTAAGCGAGTTTTCTAACCTTTTTGTTGTCTTGCAAATCCATAAAAACAGTCTCCATCAGCAATTCGGAGATTGGTTGGAAGTGGAGGAACTTCACAAAACAATTTTGTTGCGGAGACGGCATTCTGCCGGAGCCTCACACAACAGTATAGCCCACATTAAGCTAGCAGAGAAAGAGGACTGCGTTCCTCCCGAGGTATTGTCCGCTTTGGGCGCTCCGGCCCGCGCGTCCAGCGCAAACGGGGGGAGACCACTACCCTCTGGGCGCTCCGGCCCGCGCGTCCAGTGCAGACGGGGGGAGACCACTGCCCTCACGGTTTTGCCCTTCAAAAGGCGCCTCGAGAAGAAAGAATTTTCATCCTCCATTTAAGGCACAGAACCTTTCCGCTACTAGCCGATGTGGGACTAAATTCAAGGCCCCTCCACCCCCCCCCCCCCCCCGCCCGCAACATAGCCCTCCCAGCGGGAAGGTTCTTGAGCCTCCGCAGTCCCGAGGGTAGTCAACGGTGGGAGGAGGCGCCCCCTAATTGGCGCGCCATCTGTTGCGGGAACGGCATTCTGCCGGAGCCTCACACAACAACATAGCCCACATTAAGCTAGCAGAGAAATAGGACTGCGTTCCTCCCGAGGTATTGTCCGCTTTGGGCGCTCCGGCCCGCGCGTCCAGCGCAGACGGGGGGAGACCACTGCCCTCACGGTTTTGCCCTTCAAAAGGCGCCTCGAGAAGAAAGGATTTCCATCCCCCATTTAAGGCACAGAACCTTTCCGCTACTAGCCGATGTGGGACTAAATTCAAGACCCCTCCCCCCGCAACAAATTTCAACCTATTATTATAATGTTATCGGCTGCCATATCTGGGATGTGTTGGAAAAAGAGGAATTCTAGAATTTTCTCTTTTTTTTTTTTTTTGGACAAGCAGTCATCCATTCTTTCGTTGCATTATAGGGCTTCTCACTCCTCGATGATTGGTCTGACCTGTGGAATCAGGAACTTCTTGCGGAATTTTGGAAATATCTGAGCAAAAATGTGGAATCTTAGATGAACCCCTTTGGAAGGCTAATTGACTTTCAGGTGGCTTGGTTTTATTGATGCTTACAGGCACCGGAGTGCAGGAAGCTTATGATCAAAGGAATTGGACCCCTTGAGAGGTCTTTTTTTCATGGCACCGGAGTGCAGGTTGTTTCTGGACAATCAAACCGGTTCGCGTTTCACTCACTGTAAGTTTTTCTCTCTCTTCTTCTGCTTCCTTTTTATTTTCTCACCATGTTTGTGCACTCACCTGTAACTCCTTAGAACAGTGATAGTGCCTAATTTCACTGCTCTTGTTTTCTCCTCATTGTAAATATATTCCGCTACAGCATCAATGAGAGAACAATTCTGTATTTTTTGAGACAGAAAGGGAGGGGAAACCCCACCAATGCAATTCACCGAGATAATAACAAAAAAAACGAAGAAAAGAAAACAAGACCCGGGAGATAAAAATGGAACAGGACATAATCATTAGTGTAGCACCAAATGTGTATCATATCAGTGGGCCTACCTACGCCCGGACCTATTTATTGCAAATACAAACTACGTGGCCCACTCTGGTGTTCATTGGGTCCCCATCTCCTGGTGACAGTTCCCTCGCATCGCGCATGAATGATTCCAAATTTCAGTCCCTGTTCCCATCAATTTTTTCACATGGCCTGGCTCAGACCCAACACTGACCTGGAACCAGAGAGCTCCCCTCGCTGCCGTATCCTCGATTGATAGGCGGAGCACAGCCACTGAGACGATGAGCCCAAAGCCACGTCCACCATGATCTCGCTCCAGTGCTTCCTCATGGCTCGGTTCAGCCTAGCTATGAACCCGCTTCTCCTCTCCTCGCAGTACTTCAAAAATCGCGCGGTACCCACGGGCTCCTCCTCCTCCCCCCAACATGGACCACCAGGTCGGAGTGGAACGGCGTCGCCGACTAACCCGGCCGACAAGCTGAGGTACTCCACCATGGCGTCCATGAGCCACTTCGGCGCCGCGCCCTGCCCGTCCCAGAGCCAGACGCGAGCCATGGCCCGCTGCACCGCCGAGCCCAACGCCAAGCCCGGATTGGGGTCGGCCATGGCAGTGGGGCTAACGACGATCACGAAGTCGCCGGGACGTTGGGAATCATCACCATGACCGACTGTCACGACTTCGCTGAGGTTGTGTCCGGCCAGGCGGAGGGTCACGCTGCGGACTGGCTTGCGCGGGTACAGTTCATTTGGGTAGAGGATGCGTTCCACGAATTCGCTGGCGTTCTGGAGAATCTGGGAAGCCTTGCCGTTGGAGACAAAGAGGAGATCGAAGCGCCGGGCGGCGAGAGTACCGGGGGGCGCGGCGTTGAGGATGGTGATGTCGAAGCCTTCACTGGCTTCGAGGTTTGCCCAGAGGGACATTGCTGCGAGGATGAAGACGAAGGCGAGGCCAGCGAGGGTCGTGGGGGGAGCAGATTCCGCTGTAGGAGAGTCGGTAGTAGTGGAGGGATTGGGATTTGAAAGGAGGGGCTGCTCCATGAGGAGAGTAGCTAGCAAGAGCCGACGATGAGAATGTTGTGGGATGAGAGAAAAAAAAAAGTTGCATGGTTAGGTGAGCCATCTTATTGTTCTTATAGAGCGGCAAACGAACGGACCATATCTAATCAACTAACAGCGTTCAAAATCTTCATAATTGTAAGTTGGAGGTTGATTAGTGTCCACTAATTCCGGTCCACGGTGCACTCTTGACGTTTGGATAAAGCCTTCTTTTTACCGTTTTATCTTTTTTTCTGAGAAAGCAATTTGTTTGATTCAAGATATGAATGATTGTATGGCTGCAGTGAGCTGGGAAGGCAGCCATAGCTGTCGGCAGCCCCTGTAAATGGTTGGATACAATGGATTTTGGGTCGACGGGATGAGGGAGCGATAGCAAAGGATGCCAGGGATATCTTTCAGTGGGGCCCTATTTGTAAAAGACCCAGATCAAACTGCAGTGATAACAAATTATCGCGCAACAGCTGCTTTGAGATCTATATAAAACACGATCGAATGGCCGACGTTGCGTGACAAGGCCGCTTATTCTTTCGCGCGAAAAATGCAACCTGAACCAGTGAAGTCACCTGCGAAATGGCCTACACATTTTTAGTTCAAATAACATGGGTTTGCACCATGTCGTATACAAATTCTGAGAATTGCACTCAAGCACAATTTAATTAGAGATCATCTCAGCTTGTAAGCCCCAACTGGTTCGACGAAAAAATGAATAATCAGATACAAAAAGAGCTGCAGCCTCTCATAGTCAAGCCATAGCTACAGCATCTTGCTGCAGCCGCAGTCTAGTCTCAAAAATAGCTCGTAGCTTATGGTTAAGCTGTGGCTTACGGGGCTACAGACATAGCTGCTCGAATAGTTACCATTGGCCAAGCGATGCCCGGTCGGAAAAAAAAATAGAAACCTGGCATTTGTTAAATAAAATTGGGAGGCTGCCAACCTATGTTTTTTTTTTTTTTTGGTGGGAATTTCTGTTTTATATACCAACCATGTTGCCCTGTAAGGTAGTAGCTCCCATTAATGCAGCCGTAGCAGGAAGTGTAAGAAAATATAAAATATATAAATAAATCTATCTCATCCTATAAGCTTAAGCTATTGGGACAAATGATGATTAAAAATTTCACATGTTGGGCTCGCCCATTAAAGAAAAGTCCGATCTACATGTGAGAGAAAGTATAAGAAAATATAAAATATATAAATAAATCTACCTCATTCTATAAGCTTAAGTTTTTAGGAAAAGTGGTGATTTCAACTGGACGCGCTATATTTTTTTTTTAAGTAAATTAATTTGTTATTCAATCTAAAATAAATATACTTATAAAAATTAGAAAAAATTATATAAAAAATTAAAAAAAATATCTGTTACATCAGTTTAATTGTCTGATGCTCCATATCCAGTCCTCCAATGGTAGAAGATATAAAATCAACGTCCTAAATATTAGTACAGAAAAAAATTGTGACTGAATTCAATACCCGCCTGGACACGGTCCATTGGCGGACACGACGAATGATCGAGATGCTTGGGCCTCCACACGGCACCACGACAATTGATTAACCACCATATACGTCACCTTTCCCATCTAATCTTCGATGTAGTACAAATAATAAAGCCTGACGTGTGTGGTACGTCTGAACAATGTCACGAGTTAATGTGAATCACTATTGTGATTAAAGATATTTATATAATTTAAAAAAATATCCTAATTTTTAAAAGTGTTTTTTTTCTCCGAGAGTCCAGATAAGAACTGAAAATAATTGACATATATTAATTAAAAATAAAATATTAATTGAAAATACGGAACCATGTTAAACTATATGGAGACATTTAAGTATAGATAGAGTATCACTAGAGGCGCAAATAGGTCGGATCGGATCTTCAGTAACTCTCTATCAAATTCGATTAGAAAATAACCCTATGGCGGCATCAGCACTAAAATAAAGCATTAATTTTATCTGCTCGTGTTAATATAGAGATTAGGAATAGAAAAAGGTGAATTAGATTGACGATAGGATCCCCGTATCACGTGCAAACTGGCAGACATTATTATTATTATTATTATTATTATTATTATTATTATTATTATTATTATTTGTAATGCACGAATGACACGGAATAGACCCAGTAGGCCACCGTTTGATGTACGGCGATTTGCATTATTGATGAGACTGTCAGCGCCACATTATTATAGAGAGGAGGTCCCATGCGAGATATGCAGTCCTGCCCTTTGGATCGCTCGCAAAGGCTTCTGAAGCGCAATTCTCGACATCCTGGAGAGTTCTTATAGACATCTTCCATAGGGCTTCCGCCCCCATTGTGCTTTTTACTTTTTTTCTGACTTGGCAGGATATATATACTCAGATTAGAGCTATATGAATTGCTGTTTTTACCACAAAAAATAAAAGCGCAATTCTCGAGCTCGTTGCTTTGGCTCACCTTACTATTTTGTCTTTTTCAAAAAAAAAACACAATGCAGTTTGCTCAGACGTGTAAATGATCTGGTAGGAGTATAAATTGGACTCTTACCACTTTCTCATGGAAGGTGACACTACATGCTGGATAATTAAGCTGCAATAAGTCATGGAGTGTAAAGCTACTAGCATTACGCTTGTGTAAATGTAATGCACCTGTTTCTTTATACGGAGGACTCTGGAAAAAAAATATTAAATATATGGAGGATTGATCTTAAGTAGAGTTACTCCTGAGACTATCGGCTTGCCCAGCTGGCTCAGCCTAATCCAAAATTTGATGAACTTAAATGCTAAATATAAGTACATGCATGGAATTGGCCTGAGCGAAAAGGGAAAAAAAAACTGATATGAAAATCGAGTTAGGCTCCAAAAAATTAAAAATCAGCCCAAAAAATAGAGGCAAAAAAAGATCAGATCTGTTGGACAAGCATGGTATTAATGTTTCAAGACTAAGCCGAGTCTGGACAAAGAATAAAAGCTCAATTGGGGCTGGGCAAAAACATCGAGCCTAATTTCTACCATAGGGCTCGCCCAAGTATAACATTTGATCAGCTCTAATCTCAAGAAGGGGTTCAAGAAGCAACACAGAGCAGGTTAGTTCCTCGTCAAAACATATATTAAAAAAATAAAATCCAAAACGGAAGCAGAGTTGGAATGGGAGAGTTTCCAAGATTCTGTTATAAATCATAAATTCATAATATCTCCGGATCAAACAAATTTATCCAGCCACTGGTCTCTCACTGAAACAGTGAAACTGCAACAACTGTCACCAGACACGGAAACGACATAGTGAAGTTAATTCGTTTGGCCATTGAATTACGATCTTTACGGTGGACTGGCCCGGGGACATAGTGAGTTAATTCGTTTTACTGCGTTCGCCACTTCGCCTGCCCTCGAGTTAATACTTGGCTCCGGCTCGCCAGGTCAAACAACCGGACGGACTATATTATAGCTACAAATATTTAATAAATATAAAAATATTTTGAATATTATCTTTTAACTCGCATAGATCTACAGTGCTCTCTGACTGTAGCAAATGGAAAATAATTGTAAGCGATCCTTTATTTTTTTAAAAAAAATTATTTATATAGTGTAGAAAAATATGTGGAACTTACATGTGCTTTTGGTAAAGTTTTAAATATCAAAAAGAAACAAATAAAATGTATTTACTTTTTGGTTTTGTATCAAAGATAAAATTTTCTATATTAACTTAAATATTTTTGAACTGTTTTTTTGAAATTAATTCATATTATAAGGTTTTGAAAACATCCAAAAGACAAAATGAAGTAGAAATGTTTTTCGATTTTATGTAAAAAGAGAAACTAATTTTTTTAATGATTTTAGAAGAGTCACACACTTGCAAGGATACGTGATTGATGAAGTTAGTTTTCTGCATTAGTTTTATGTACAGCTATAATAAAAGGCACACACACTTACCTCATATTATTCTTTTAATGTACAATACAGAGTTAGCTTTTTTAATTGTATATAAATACACAGATGTAATAGAAAAAGAGTGTAATAAACAATTCTTTCATTTCCTTCCAGCTGCCTGGCATTTTCTTTGCTCCTCTATTCTCTGCTTACATTTCTTGGGGTGTTAGCAGCAATGGAGCTGGAACTTTCTTTTAACATGGTATCAGAGCTCGGTCTCCTCTTCAGGCTGCATTGAAACCTCCTATGAATCTGAGGGTGGAAGAGCATAACGAGCTCATCAATGGACATGTCGAAGAGGGCATCAAGATCGACGCCAAGGTAGCTGATCTTCGACTGCCCGGCCACAACGTCCGCCATGGCTGTGAGAAAATGAAAAGTTCGTCCCGAGGGCCGCCGCGAGCAAGAGGTAGTGTTTTGGAGCTTCTTGATCTAAACTCTTCTAAAAAATTAGATGATTGATTATGAAATATAGTAACATGCATGAAAGAATTATTGCATAATTGCCAAATATTCTTTCACCAGAGGGTTAGAATATCGGAATTAACATGTTTTTTTGGCACAATTGTCTGACTTGATTATCCTAGTTGATTTGGATTGTCCAGGTCACCATTTTTCCTAAAAATTTACTGGATTAGAGGTTTTTAACCAATCTAACCACAATTCTGATGTTGATGAGAAATCAAATTAGCCAAAAGTCTATTCCTCTAAATTTTTAATACAACCAATCAATCTAATCCGTTTTTTATAGCTCTGCTAAAAAAATACTGTGACAATGAAGGCCAGCAGCGATTCCCGTGGAGAACCGTTATAACGTGATAACGCGTTGCCTAAAATATTGGTTAATTTATTCAAAACTATGATTGGTACGATGCAAACTATTCGTCATGGCCCGAAATTGACATATCGAAGTGACAAGCGAAGAATCGTACCTGAATTCTTATATTAAAAAAAAAGTAACCTGAATCACATGCGACCCGAAGCGCAAGTCAGGAATGTAGCGCTAATTGGTAACTTATAATATTTACAAGTTCACGTGGCTCTAGTACCCATTATCGGTTGTTGAGCCTACTTGAGGAGCTGAGGCGCTTAACACACACGAACTTAGCGATCGAGCGACGCTGAGAAGACTCCTCCATCTTTCATTGCGTCAACTTTGTTGCCCGCAGCTCTTGGCCTCACCTCTTTCGCCAGCTCCGGCGCTGGCATGGCCTGGTTTAAATCAAGGGAAAAGATGTCGCTGAACCAGATGGGGCTCCTTGCTGACGTGCCAACAAGAGATAGGCCGAGCACAACTCTCGAGATCGCAAGCCTAGTGCACTGTCCACCATGTGCTCGTTCCAGTCCTCCATCATGGCCCGGTTCAAGCGTGCAACGAATCCCCGCCTCCGTTCCTCACAGTACTGTAAGAAACAAGCATCGTCGAAGTAGTTTCTGTCATCCCAACGCGAATTATTGAGTGTGATGGAGAAATTATTGTGCTTCGAGTGGTGCACTAGACGGGCTGCCATGGTCAGGTACTCCCCCATGGCATTCAGGAGCGATCGAGGGGCCCTGCCCTGCCCGTCCCAGAGCCACACTTGTGCCACGGCCCGTTGCACCGCCGAGGCCGCCGACATCCTTACGTCGGCCTCCGCCATGACACTAGGGCTGACATGAATCACAAAGTCACGGGAGCCACGGCCGGGGCTGACCGCGACGACCTCGGCGAGGTCTTCGTCGGCCAGCTGAAGGGTGACGTGGCGGACGGGCTTCTTGGGGTACAGCTCGCTGGGGTAGAGCAGTCGCTCGATGAAGTCGCTGGAGTTGAGGACGAGCTGGGCGGCTCGGCCGTTGGAGACGAACATGAGGTTGAAACGCCGGCCGGCGACGGTGTGCGTGTCGGCGCTGAGAATGGTGATCTCGAAGCCTTTGGTGGCTTCGTAGTTTGCCCACAAGGAGACGGCGGCGAGGCTGAGGAAAGCAACAAAACGGATAGAGACGGTGAGGGTGGAGGGTGAGACGGAGGTGTTAGCGGAGTTGGGGACCGTGATGGGAGGATGGTTTGTGGGAGGGGGGATGGCCTTTGGGAGGAGAAGATCCTCCATTTGCAGAAAGACTCTACGGAACTTGGACCGCTTCTAGTTTAACGATGGGGCTGGTGCCTAACTCTTCGTATATAGACAATATATTATGTACGGAGAAAAGTGTCATTTCCACCTAACGACCATCACCTCCCCTTCTTCCAAAGCATTACCATCAGATTTTTTCTTCTCATCTTCCTTCGAGCAGTAGCCGTACCTTGGCACAAGGCAACAGGGGATGTTGTAGATGCTGGAGACCCGTTTGCAGTGAGGCCCATCTGGCCGATGGGCGAGGACTGCCTCGCCAGCAACTGGACGGACGCGAGGGCGGTGATAAAAGTTTTTGTCCGAACCTCATAAAATTGGGGATGGGCCCGCGGCATTTGGTACCAGCGATGGTGATTTTTTTTTTAATAAAAACGGATTCATATAGCTTTAATATAAGTAAAATCTGCTAAGTCAAAAGCAATAATATGATACCAGGAAGAAGAAATCTCAACATCACTAGTCCAAATAAGCTCATCGAAGTGTTGAGCAACGTAGGAAGCAACCCAATCTGCAATTTTGTCCGCCTTCCGATGCACATGTGCTGCGTGAAAAGAGACCAACCCCTTTACCAATCTGCGAGTCTTACAAATTAGTAGATGACCGTCCCCATATCGATCCACTTCCCGTATCCAATCGGTCACTGTAGAGGAGTCCCCCCTCGAGGTAGACCCTATCTGCATCAAGTTCCCTCCTCGCATAAGATATACCCTCTCACGCTGCCCGAAGCTCTACCTCAATGACAGTCAAGCCAGGGGTACACTGACCTCCTGCCACAATCAGTCTGCCATGGTGGTCTCTGATCACAAATTTCACTCCTCCATGTACTCCATTCGCCAACATGCCGCCATCGAAGTTGACTTTGAGATGACCAAGGGGTAGGGGCACCCTAGAAAATAGGGCAAATCTGGGTGCTATAACAGCGGAACGGGTGTCCCAATATCCCTGGCCATCACAGAGGAACTCGTCACGACAATCGTGGTGATCTTCGCAGCATAACGAAAGGCCTTGTCCACCACTGTCCTCAAGCCAACCCACTGCCCTCGAAGAGGCGGGCATTCCTATCCAACTATATATTAAGGCCAAGTATGCCCTCATGATACTCTCCTCGACTGTACCCGGTCTTCTCATGGACTCTCTCAAATAGTGTAGCAGGTCCTCTATTGACTCCAATGCCCGTGGGAAGGAAATAGAAGAAAGCTCCCAAATCTGTACTGCCCTAGGACATTTAAAGATGACGGGGATGATGGTCTCCTCAGTGTCCGAGCAAATCTCACAATACAAAGTGATCCGAACACCTCACCCTGCTAACATTCTTCTGGTCGGTAGGCAGTCTTAGGCCATCTTCCATATGAATAGGGCCACCTGAGGTAGATCCGCATCCTCCAAATCCAATCTCCATCAATCCGCCGAGCTAGCTCCCCACTAAGCAACGCATGGAGGTCCCTGGCACACACCCTGGATTGCCCTATCGGCACACATACTAATCTGTCGGACTCCTCCCGGGATGGAATAGGAAGGGCTAAGATTCGCTCTGCTAGATGTCCCCCGAAGGGCTCTTGAATCAGTCCCTAACCCCATCTACCCTCCTCAGGAACAAGTAGGTCGCTGACCCTAAGTCCAGCTAACTTAGCTATGTCCATTATGGTCGGCAGTAGACTAATGGCATCTCTGTCATCCAGATGTCCTCCAGTACATCAACGGACTGTCCATCGCCTATAGCCCATCTAATCGCCGGTAGCATCAGTGGGGCTCAAGCACAAATCTCCCTCCAAATCAGTGAATAGCGACGTCACGCCCGGATGCTCGCCGCCGCTAGAATTACCCCATACTTGGCCCTCAATAGTGAGAACCACATACTCTCAAGCTCCAACAAAAACCTGACTACATGTCTCGCAGCAAGGGCCTCCCGCATAGCCATTAACGATGGCACCCCTAGTCCGCCAGTCCTAGTTGGCTGACGTACTACCTTCCATGCTATCAGATGGATACCTTCTCTGCCATCATGCCTCCCCCTAATGAAGTTTCTGAAGATCTACACATGAGTCCTCACTGGGAGTATGTAGTTGGTTACCAAGTAGATCGGGATCGAGGTGAGAACCGCCCGCACCAAGGTAATCCTATCCATCATAGAAAGTACGTGCATCTCCAATGCTTAGTCTTTGTGTGATGCTGAACTAAAAAAAAAAAAAAAAAAAAAAAAAAAAAAAAAAAAAAAAAAAAAAAGAAGGAGAAATCCCCACCGCAGGGGCAGAAATTTTTTTTTTTTTTTGTTGGATTACGAGGAGAGCGAGCCAAGAGCCACCACGGATCTGACTTCTGGCTAAACTTTTTTTTTTTTTTTTTTGGTGAGGAGCCCGGTGGACAATCGTAGGACAATTAGGACATCAAATGCCTGGTAGGAGGATGTACGTCCTGCCTCGCAGTGCATGTGATTTGGTCGGCCGACATCTCACGTCTGATGGTGCGAGACGTACACCGGAGGATGCCTTTGATGATGATCAAATAGCTCAGCCAGTGTCGTGTCCGCCTCGAATAACCGGTATTGGGCTCTACACTGCCAAAGACCCAGCAAGGAAGTCGCATGTGCGTGAGCCTGCGCGAATGTACGTGTTTGCAAAGAAATTTTAAATGATTCCATCTTTTTGCCCCCTTGGAGCGGAGTCAGGGGATTGTTAGCCAAAGCTAGCTAGTGCTCTGGTATCCACTGAGAAGTTTTTTTTTTTTTTCTTTCAATGATCAGTATTGGAACATTTTCTAGTCTTATAATTAGTTTTATAATATCTGCGTTTCTCTACTACTATACATTTTCATGAACTCTTGAACTCATAAAGGGCAATATCGCAAATGCACCAAACACATGCCATGGCTTCTGGTGGATAATATTCCCCTGTAAGTTCCATCCGGCACAAAGTGAGGGTTCTGCTGAAACTTTAGGGGTTGAATGATTGAGCTCTAAATTCTATAGAATTTATATGTTGGGCTAGCACAACTAGCAAGATTGGAGGATTACAGACTGGGTAGGTATATATTCATAAATATCTAGGATTAGTTTTGGCAGATATTTTTTTCTCTTTATAAGATTCGAGTTGGCCCACTCCAAAACTAATCCTAGATATTTATAAATATAGGCCTAGCTCAACCTGCAATTCCATGATTTTGCTGGTTGTATTGGTCTATTCCACGAATTCTATAGAATTTTGAGCCCAATCATCCAAACAAACTCTTAGTTTTTCGGTGTTTGTATGATGATTTTGTATATATATAAAAGTATTAAAGAGTAAATTCACTAAATTCATTTATTTAGTGCTGCAATTTGGGAGTTGGTCTAATGGAGCGACTAAATGACATGGGTATATTTCTTGGAATATTTTACTGGGTTTTAAAAATAAAGTTTACTTTTAGTATTTAAAAAAAAAGGGGATAATGAAAAATTGCGCTTGTTTCAATCCATTAAGTTCACTTCTAGTCAGGGCAACCTCCACTGAACTGGAAATAATCCCAAATTCTTTGATCTAGACGTCGGTGCAATGATAAGGACTTAATTATCAGACTACCGATCCCCACATTGATGGTCTTCTTATTTAAGCGAAGTCGGAGGCGCAAATTCCGCATCATGGGACCAGCAGCTATTTGCATGGGAAATAGGCCTGCTGCAACTGAACAGACTTCTAGTTTGCAGACGCAACCCTCCTTTTGCAAATTACCTTGATTATATTACAGAAAGGATTGATCTATTTTGGTAAAAATTACCCTGATTATATTACAGAAAGGCTTGATCTTATTTTTTTGGTAAATCGGATTATTAAACCAGTCTGAAATAAAATATTAATGGAAATCAGAAAATAAAATATCGGACAATTCAGAAGGGATATTTGTCACTGTCATCCACGAAGTACTTCGAGCATGATTGGCTACAAATGCTGCCATCCAGTCTATAGCATCATTAGTTTTTCTATAGACGTGTTATTTTGTAAGAATGTCGAGCTGCACAAGTTCCCCAAACAATCCTACCTCAGGTGGGTTCAAGTTGTATCTTTCGTGTGAAAGAATGATTCCCGGCATCAACCATTGGATTGCGCAATAGCGGCTTCGAGATCTTTGCAGGCACTCTAAAATCCTTCTATCACCTGCCTGCACAGAACTCGAAGGGGCTATTGTATTATCCAACGTTGATGTTACAAAAAAAAAAAAAAGATAAAACATTATTTGGTGTGAAAGGTATAACCCCAGCTCTCTCAAAAGATGGGCAATGGTCTCTAAAAATGGTGAATCAGATAGCCAATAAAGGTGTGATCTTCAATGTTTTACTTCCGAATACTTGTTATCAAATGATAAAGTGGTCCTCTTTGCGAGCCCAACTTAAACAGAAGAGAGGATTAAGTCATAGCCCGTGGCCCGGGGGAGGATGAGAAAAAGAAGTGGTGAAGGTAGGACGGAGAAAATGAAAAAGAGCTTGATAGCTTTTATTTCTCAGTTCTGGTTTTTTAAAAAAAATACAAAATCAAGATAAAAGGCATATATTTTTTTATTTTTTTTATTTTTAAAAATTATTTTACTATTTTTAAAAATTATTAATAAATTTTATTTTTGATATTTTAAAAAATAAGAAACTCATATTTTCTACTATTACCATCAACATCACCTTACCACCATGGCCACTGCTACCATTTCTAATCTTGTTATCACTGTTGTTGACGATACAACACCAGAATTGTTATCGTTGCCTCCGCTACATAACCAACACTTTTACAACCACTATCACTACTATTGCCACAATAATCATCAACGCCACCTCCACTAGACAACCATCATCAATGTCGTCATCTCTACCGCATGTTTGATGTCTCACTATCACCATCATCACCATTGCTACAATCATCTACCACATTACTATTACTATTGTTGGCATCTTTGTCATACCATTACCACTCTCTCCACCAACATAATTATTATCTCCATTGCTTTTGTTAAAAACAAATTTTTATTTTTGGATATAGAATAAAAATCAATGTGATATCAAACAACACCTTTATGTTTTTTTAGATTAATATCTTAATAGAAGTCAAATACCCACTTTCCTGTAGTGGTGTCATGCTATAACAACATGCCCTTTAAGAGACTCCAAGCAACAGCATGGCTGTGAACTAGTCTCACAGGCCGATGGGTCTCAAGAAAGTAAATAATTCATAGATTCATGATTTATTCGTAAATATCACTTAGCTTTCCCAAACCGTTGAATTATTTATAGCTCTTCGATTAAACTACCAATCAGCTTGGATAATTCATGAAGAGATTTAAAATTAAGGCATGTTTCGTTAAGGAGTATTGGGCTCTGGAATAGAAATAAGAATGAGTGACTCCCATTCTAACCATTTAGTTGAGAGGAGTCCCATTCCCACTTTGATTCCAAGAGGAAATGGGAATGCTTTACTTCTCCAAAACCCAATCTCGATCTTCTCTAGTATTCAAATCTCATTCTAATTTCGATTCGAGTCACAAGCCAAACACATCAGAAAATATAGCTATTCTGATTTTCATTACCATCTATTTTAATTCTGATTTTGGTTGTGAACTAAATGCACTCTTAATCTTAAAGACTCTAGGGTACTAACCTACCCTCCCGATAACTCAGGTGCGCCCTACCAAAAAACTATGAAAGGCAAAGCAACGGACGGTCTGCTGGGCATTACCCCAGCTCAATTGTCCAAGTCACCTGTGGAACCAGACAACTCATTGATGGCCCACGAACTTAAGAACAGTATGAAGCGAACCCACTTGAACACAAAATCTTTGCACCATATAATGATACAAAATCATGCCAACTTGCACTTTACCGACTGCATTTCTTTTCTTCTTTTTTTTTTATAGTGAAAACGGCAATTTATATAGCTCTAACGTGAGTACATCCTGCCAAATCAAGAGAAAGTAAAAAGTAAAAGGGTTGGGGTATGCCCCTCGTCTGCATTTTTTGCAGGGGACTTCGGCCCTTGCTTGTGTCATGGAGTGGTCCAGGCCCTTTCAGCATCAAAATTTATCTCACTTGGTGGTCAACCGGCTATCTGCTTACATCCTCGGTACCACTCTCTTATCGACACCTAGTCAAATTTACCTCACCTGGAGACGAAGTTGACATCCTTATTCCTTTGCGAGGTGGGCAATGCATGAAAGTGTTGTCATTCAAGTATTCACCCCCCCCCCCCTCCCTTTTGATAAGATAGATGGATCATGCATATCTAGTATGAATATAACCAATAAAGTTAGAAAACAGAATATCGCGAAACATAATTAGGACAGCCGACAAGTCGTTCCAAAGCATCCCTCTAAGATGCTCTACCATAAAAAATGTAACTCAGTCTACAACACTGATCGCTTCACGATAGATACATCTAACCATCCAGAAGATATTCCTTGAGCTCCTCCAAATATCAAGCAAGAGCATGTGAACAGCACTAGAACCTGCATGACTCTAGATCCAACCAATCACCCCTCCAGAAATTTCTCTATCTCAAGTTATAGGGAAAACATTTGCTCGGACAAAAATAATCTTAGCACCCTTAATAGAGGTTTCTAAGTAGGAAGTATTGTGACCAAGGGAACGTAAGTAGTTATTGTTGCAGAGAACTCGCAGCCTTTTCGGCTGCAAGTACGCTTGCTAGAATATGCGGTTAGTTTCTCTTTTTTTCCACACAGAATGCAAGCAAAAGAGTTCAGAGATGGCTACCTAGAGTTGCTCATGAACAATTCATGCATTGGCTACCAAGATGGTCTTTAGTAGGACTATCATTTTTTTAGCACATTAAAAATATTCTTATATCTCGAGTCCGCTACCGAGATTCTTTGCAATGTGATCCCTGTGATTCTTACTTCTCAAGTCCCACCAGGCAAGGAACTTATAGTTAACAAGTCAGAAAGCTTGAAGTCCTAACTGCTGCTCCACAAGAATCCTTATCACTGTCCCCAACTTAACTTGGCAGTCTGGCCCTCTGGAGAAACACCGCCGAAAGCATACAGCATCGAACCGATCACGGATTGAAAAACACATGCCCAACCAATCTTGAAATAAATCTTTTCGCTTCACTTCTAATACTTGTTCATTGCTAGCCGAAAAATGAGAGCCAAGAGTTGGATTCATTTAGCTTTTCAGACTTCTGAACGGTCTAGAACTAAGTTCTGCTCCACTAAAGCCTGGCAAGTTAGCAGTCAATCATTACAGTGGTCGCTATGTCATTAACTTTGGTGGATCAAAAATAGGATATATGGTGGGAGGGCACGGAGTTTGCTCGCCCCACCCCTTCGTCGGCTTTTGCTTTTTGACTCTTATGAGTGCGCTCATACGCGTATGGTAAAGAAGAGAGAGTTTCTTCTGAGAGGGCCCGGAGGATGCCGACTCGGGAAAAAGGCCACGATCTAAGAATTTATGCAAGCTGTATGGGGATACGTTTGGCCGCCTGGATATATGAGCCTGGCCCATGTTGAGGAGAATGGGCCTATTGGCAAAGGGTTTCAGCACTAAATAGGGTAACTCTATTATGGCCATGGGTTTGGAGAGTGATGGACAGCATGCTGCATCCCAGCCATCAGCAAGAACGTTGGCGCTGAGAATCCTAGGGAACATTGAAATTTTCAAGGTACATCGGAATGCATGAACGACCAGCACAATTTCCTTTGACTTCATTAGATATGAGATTAGGGCATCGAAATTTTGAGATAGTTTGGAATATCGCTTAATCACACAAGATAACTTCTCTTCAAATCAGCCACTTGGACCATGATTTAGAGGCACCTTAGTCCTGATGGAACCCCACCGAAAAAATCTTTGACTCGTTAAATTTCAATTTATAGGAAAGTTTTATACCGGTATCGAACCTGACATAAGATAAACAAGCCATTGATCTGAGCACAGAATTTGCAATAATGCCAAAACTATGCTGAAAAGCAATCCATATTAGGGACCCGAGCACATTAAGGATAAACGACCATATGTATTAGCAGCCATTAATCTGAATTAGCTACAATATCTAGGAGTTTGATATTTTCTAATAAATTAGAAGAAAACAGGCAAGAATGATCAATTTGTGTCCTTTGATTTTCCTATTGTTGAACACCAAGCAGTGAAAACCTGTTAGCAAGGATAGGAGGAATACGTTCTCATGCTACAGATATTCATCACCAATATATATCATATAGGGACACGAAATGGTCAGCAAGAGAGAGACGCTTGAGTTCAGTACCCAAAACTATACAGTTTCATTACTGCAACCCATAAAAGAACTAAAAATAAGATTGACTGGGCAAGTTATGTTCCTTTATACAATTCAAAACTATACTAATTACGAAATAAACAAAGTACCAGAAAAACTAAAGATAGGAATAAGAGAACCAAAAGAAAATGACTGCAACCATGCTCGGTTACGAGCAATGTGGTTGGTTGCTCAAGGACCAACCAAAAATATCACCTATACAACATTACCTTACTTTCTTGTGCACGACCCTTGGATATCAATTTCTATCTATACAAAAAAAAAGGAACACCATGAAACCTATCCTTCATTGACAATTTGATATATGCAATAGCACATCCATCACCTAAAAAGTGGATGCACCCAATCAGACAATTGCACCTCCAATTTCCCTCTCACGGTTTTGTACACTTGAATACCTATAGAACAGTCAGCATTCACAACCACCTGTTTGCTGTAAACACTACACTTTCGGTCCATTTTCAGGTAGGGTGTTCTCCTCTGGTTTCTCACTTGGATTATTATTCTCTGTCGGACTTCCTGCCAGGTCGCCTCCTGAAACAGTCCCATCTTGAGGCCGCACACGAATGTTCATACCATTTAATGGAAATGCTTCCTGAAAAACCCATTGCATTTCAGTGCATTTATCTCGCAAATACTAGAAATGAAAGCAAGAAATTCACATGATTTGAATAATAAATACAGAGGATATGAGACTGTACTTTAAGTGCTGTATCCTCATGTATAAAAAGACCAGTCATTATATCATATAACAAATGTTACCTAGCATAAAAAAATTTGAGCAAAAATAATACATATCATTTCATGTAATATTCCACGGTCAAATCTCACATCAAATAAGATGACTAAGAAGTTAGAGTTCATAAGTTTATATACAAAGTAATACAAAACTTGCAAGGATAGACTATGGAGGAGTTGATCTTCCCTTAAATTTTAATCCATCAAAGACAGCATTCATAGAGCAAATGTTATGGAAAATCTAAGCATTCAATGCCAACTGATGCAGTCAATGACATATGTTGGTTATGAAAAAAAAAGAAAACCTGCATATTTGAAAAAAGATAAATAACAAGTACTTTGTAGCCTGGACATTCGAAGCAATGCGGAAGGTCTTGGTGGATGGCAATGGCATAAGCAAAACATCATAGTTAATAGTTCTATCAGTTCCAGCATGGTCATATTAAACCTTCACATACTAAATTTAAGGAATTCAACATGTACGTCCAGCATTCTGGTCGTATTTTAGATACCTGTACATCATTCTATGTTATGAATTTCAAAAAAAAAAAAAAAGACTTATTCATTTTACCTGATCACTAGCTTCAGGCCCCTCAGAATGGAAAACAATAGGGCGGCAACGCTTGTCCTCATTCATCAAGCTTGAGTTCTGGAAGTGGGCAACAAGTGCTGCTTTGCCCTGAATTCTAGCGTATGCCAATGAGGCAACCTTTTCACTGTTAAACTTTTCCCATTTTTTCCCATTAAATGCCTGTACATGAATCAAAAAGCTTAGCACAGTGTTTTTCAATTTCACAAGTTTTTATGAGTTAATTCTAGTTTATACTTCCAAATGTTAAGAAGCTAAATTCAGTACAGCAGAAATACTATGCCTTGTTTGAGGTTTAGATTGCTTAGACATGACTTCTTGTTTGTCAAATATAGGGTTCAAGCATATACTGTCATCATTTCAAAAGGCTTGATGACTATAATGTCAAAAGCAATCATAGGAGTGGAGGTAACACCTGATAAAACGAGATGATATGAGAAGGAGACACCATGTTTATAAATGCATAACCAACATTGCATTTGTTCTGCACATTTGGAAGGTCAACATCAAATTCAGCTCAAGAAGGCATGGTCACAGTATCTTTTGCAAATTCACTGAAATTACCTTAAAATCAATTGGCAAGTAGAGGAAGTCATAGGTACCCTTATGACTTTCATCTATGGTTGCTAACAACATCTTGGAGGTGTACCTGGAAAGCAATTAGCACACATCAGTATCTCCACTAAAACAAGGAAAATCTCTCATCAGCATAAGTTCACTATAACATCAATTTGATTACTTATTTGGGATGTTTTTTATCATTAGTGTTGTTCGGATATCTTCCCCACTGACAATTTTTTCCAAGTCAAGCTGATACTGCTTGATATCTACTTGACTCCCACTGTTGTCAACTCGGCGACTGCGACCCCGCTCAAGCAGACCCTCAATGCTAGCAGAACCTGGTCCAGGATAAGGAGCATTCCCAAAGAATGTATGGCCCAGTCTCTGTGAGGAAATCATTCTGAAATTAGGTGAACTATTACCAGATATATTTCCAGATAAAGCAATCCCAGGATTCATAGAGGCCCGAGCACTCATATTCATCATTAAGCTTCCATCATTTCGACCAATAGCCATATTTCCATATGCGACCTGGCTCATGAAAGATGTATCCTGTGACTCAGGAACAAAACCAAAGTGCCTTTCAAAAGGAAGACCAGAGGGAGCTGACCCCACATGATGGTGATGGTGAGAGTGTGATGGCCCAACGAAAGAACCATGGTGATTTGAATAAAGAAATCCCTGCCCTCGTGCATGGCCATTGGAAGCGAATGAGTGTCCGATAGATGGTGACTGCCAAGCAGATGATTGGGAATGCTCTGAATAAGGAGTTGGACTACCCCAGAGAAACTGGGGTCCACTCAATGTTCCAATCCCAGATGCATTTGAAGCTGAAAGACCAAAAGAAGATAGAGTTCCTGGACTTGAGCTCACAATTCCATTATTATGCCCTGGAAAGGAATGAGAATGTTGAGATGCAACACCATGTGATGAGTTGCTATTAGAGACCGGCTCTACATGGTTACCCCTGTTTTGGTCTTTCCCAATTGGTGCAATTTTCATAGAGTTTGACATCACAGGAGTTAGTACAGAAGCTGATCCAGGCAAATGGTTCCCACCCATAGGGCTCATTGATCCCCCAGCTGGGGATTTGCTGAGAGCTTGAAGTGGATTGTTATCACTTGGACTGCCATATTGAGCCCATGAACCTGTCATCAAAGAGGCATCCAACTCAGCTCGTGAAAAGAGGCAAAATTAAAGCAACATAATGGCCATGACAGGTGCATGGGCCTCAACAAAGACTAAGAGCATTAAATGTACCTGGAGGAGAGTTGGTTATAGGTGATCCCAAATGATGCCTGTAAACTCTGGTTTCATCTTGTTCCAATTCATGAGTCAATTGCTGCATCAAGCTGAATTCAGGAAGTAAATTTTTTTAGGATTTTCACCACAAATTACTTTAAGAGGGATTAAAAATTAAAGCATAGCTCATGACACAAGCAGTAAACATGTCTTCCATATATCATAGCCAAAACCGACATGCCGTTTACACCATTTATATCATGTAACACATAATTTCCCATCTGCATATTTTTATCTGCGTTACAAGAATGTGCAACCCGTGTAACATTGACAGGCATGCAAATGTGCATTCACACACACAGCTTTACACAGTACTTTTTAGGAATAGGAAAGAATGAGTGATCAAGAACCAGAAATCAGTATGAAAAAATCCCCAATAAGAAACAAATCTGGACTGACTGATTCCACTAGAAGCAATCAACTCAGAGAAATTTATTTTGAAGAAATAATGAAAGGTGAAAACTTCAAAATGTAATAATTGAATAAGCATCCTTCCAACCAATTGCAAGCCTATGATCAACAGAAAATTTAAACCCCATAATCCTTTCCAGTTTGGTCTTATGAAAGGCACACAAATTGGTTGAACATAACAGGTCAGCAGGCCCACAAGAGGCGCTCATTGGCTTCAGGTAGAGATTCCCTTCACAAGCATTTGTTACATGCTTGACCTTATAAACCTACACATCCTAAGAGCTATACACATGCCCCTCATCCAGACCACTTTGTAAGGTCTCAAATTTCTTCTAGCATAATTAAGATTTCCAGATCCCCATGTATCATCATTTTCAAAGTGGGATCCTATTAATAATATACTAAAACATGTAGGACTTTTTTGGTAAGTAAAATTGTAGGATTCAAGAAAAAAAAAACAGATTATAAAATGAAATGTCAAATAAAGGGCATAATTATACCATGCCAAGTTATGACAGTAAAAACAGGCCCAGCCCTCACGTGGCTTGTACCACCATAATTTGGTAGAAAATCTCAGACAACAGATAGTAAATTAAAGAATCAACTTTAACTAAAACAATGTGCAAGGCTGAGTTCTCATATAGGTTGCAAAACTTTCTCAAGAGCAAAAAAATAGCAACACTTGGACTTCATTACTAGTAACACTCCCTTCATGCAACAAACAACCATGATTTCATTAAGAACATTTCTCAGTCTCAGAAGACACAGAAGTAGTAAACCCAGAATCATTGACCACAGTTCTTGAATAACAGGAACAGGAATGCACTAATGTAATTTTGCAGGAATCTACAACTTATTGTGTCAGACTCAGGATAGAGTAACATACATCTTGAAAGAAACAATAGGGCTGTTTAGTTAACAAGGTTTATAAAAATGGGTAAATGAAAAGCTCAAAATGAATGAGTTTTACCAAATAGTTGTTTGATCGTTTCTGCAAAACTTGTTTTGGCAAAATTGACAAGTCATAAAACCTGAAAAGTGAATTTTATGAAAAACAGGTTTCTATCTTTTTTCCATAAAATCTGTTTTACAGATAATCGTGTTTTGTGGATATACATTTTAGTAAAACTCACATGCAACCAACCAGCACCAATATTTCAGTTAGAAAAGTTTCTTTGCCCTGTTACAGGTGGAAAAGAGAACAGAAGTGAAAACAAAGATAGTCTGATTTGATCATCCTTTGATCAACAAACAATCATAAAATATTTGAATTCTTGAGTAAATAATGTAACTCTCAGACTAACCCAAAAAAAAAAAAAACTTAGATAGAACTACGTGATAAAAATAATAATAAAAAAAAGAATAACCAGAACCATGTAATACAAACTAAGTGCAGATGCAGAAACCAAATTGGCAAACATACTTTCTACGAGCTCCACCAGGACGGCTAGGTTCCAGCTTTATTCGTTTGCCAGCTATGTCACTCTTGTTCAATGCCCGAAGGGCAGCTTCTGCCGCTCTGACATCATAGAACTCAATAAATTTATGGTGCCGCTTGTGTGGAGTCTCTCTTATCTGCTTTATGCAACAAGAATTTGCAACATGTCACACGAACAGATATGAAGCCAGAGTGAGTGAGAGAGAGAGAGAAAGAGATGGGGTTGAAAAAACAAACTTCCAACCTCTTTTACTTCCCCATAAGCCCCGAATATTTCACGAAGGCCATCATTTGAAACTGATGGATCCAAATTAAAAATTACAAGAGTTCCTTGGTTCATATCTTTGTCTGATGGATTATCCTGGTAGCAAAAATATCTATCAGAAGTGAGATAGGTTAAAGCATAAGTGTAATCAAATGAGAAGATATCTTCTATCAGACCTTGGGAATTGAAAAATGAATATCAAGCTTTCTCCGTCGTAAGGGTTTGTTTTGTAATGCACGCATGGCAGTTCGAGCAGATCGGATATCATAGTAAGATATCATCACAAATCCCCTGTGCTTGCATGCAGTGTAAAGACTCCGGATGTCCCCAAATTGCTAACAAAATAAAGAATGTATAGAAAAATCATTCTACAAGAATTTACACAACAAACAGAAAGGGCAAGAGCAAAGTTTACAATTTAGAAGAACACCCTACAAGAAGCAAAACTAACTGGATCAAACCAAGAACATAAGATTCATGATTGACATGATAGATGAATGCAGATACTAACTCGATGTCAAAGATAACAGTTCTCTACTAATAGTCACCCAGGGAAAACAACCATAATTGCATACCTTCATCCATATGAGCAAAATTCTGAAAAATAAAACGATAATTAGAGAGTAGCAGTAGTTTTGTTCCACTTGCTTTATTGATTAGACCAGTATTCTACTTTCAACAAACATTTACTAGTGGTTACAATATACTAAATGAGGGCCTAAGTATTTGATGTCATGCCCAAGCACAATTTACCATTGCTGACCTGTTCTGGGCACGTACCAGCACAAAAAAAAATACATGGTACTACAAAGGACACACCAAGGGCACACCAAATTATAGTAGGAGTTTTGGGTGTACCAGGCTCCTAGTCGAAAGAAGACATGTTTTAAACAATCAAACAAGAATTGTGACTATTCAATTTCAACCAAGTCCGAAAAATCAAATATGACGATTATGCAATCAAGAAACTTTATACAGGTAAACAATCAAGAAACAAAATGAAGCAGCAGCAACAATTGGATATGGAAAATCATGCATACCCTGGTAAACTATTGACCCAAGAAAATCAGAGTTTATCATGTGATGCATAGCGTATTGTGTATCAGTCCCTATCAATTGTTTTTATCCATATTATGGAAACACTGTCATATGAAGAAACTAGTAATTGGTAAAGAATATACACTTTCATATTGTTTTCCCAGAAAATTCTAAAGTATAGCATGCACAAACAAGTTACAGTTTATACAAGTTAATAGACAGAAGAGATACTTATTACTCAACAACCAGACCTGAAAATATAGCTCGATGTTCAAACGTGTCTTAAAGAGATGCCTGATAAATTTTTGTCATGCACAGTTGCAAGTTTTGAACAGAAGATGATGTCTAAAACAGTCAAAACACATCCTAGTGCCAAAAAAATGAAATGTTAAAACCAACAAAACATAACTCTAACATAACATCCAAAAATTTCCTTTACTAAGTTCCTGGAATTAGTCCTTTAGGCATCCTAAATCCTATAGTTCAATCAGTCAAGGGTTTCCCATGCTATCCAGCATTAGCTAAGCAGGAAAAATGTAAGACCATCTCCAAGAGTCTATCTGGTTTCTCCTGAATGAAATGTGTGACTATGACCTTTTACAAAGTGGCATATCAATAAATAAAAAAAAGGATTCAAAACCTTTTCTGTGTTCTGTGAGTGGTTACATTACTAGTAGCATCAGAAAAATAAGCTGAAAACAAACAATAGCAGCAACAATCTCAAAATGTAAATTTAACATTTCATCAAATCCAACCATCCAAATCTAAGATAAATCAGTTTTTCTTAACCTTGTCTTATACATAAAGCAAGCTATAGAGAAGCTGGCAGAAAGTTAATAGCCTCGTACATATATTCACACGAGCACACAAGCATATACATACATAGTATATGTGAATACATGTGTCCAATCATAGCATATTCAGTGACAAAAAGATAAAGTTTTATATCAGCCATGCTTCACAGCAATGGGGCATATAGGTTGACACCTTATTCTTCAATCAAGGAACAATGAGCAACAACATCAACATCAATAGTTTTATTTCTATTTATAACCAAAACAGTCACACTAATACTAAGGATCACGTCAGCAATATTAGCTCATGTTATCGCTGAGTCAAAAGCCTGGACACTAAAAAAATGGCACAATTCTCATGATAAACAATGTATCTCATCCACAAAAGAAAATTATATCAAAACACCAAATCGTTTGGTCCTCAATTAACATATATATAATCATCTATGATCGGTTCAGCAAAGCTTGGCAATCTTACAGAAGCAAGGGGAAAAAATGACACTCCAAGCAGCCTCTAACTCAGAAGACAATCCATAACCCAATTTATATATTTTTTTAAGAGCGGTTATCAAGTACAACAGCACCTTTTAAGCATGCAGGCATCCTTTACAGCTTCCCAACTACACAATGGTCATACAACATGAAATAGGGCATCTTTTGTCTAGTAACAGAAGGCACCATGACAAATACAAAACAGAGAGATGAAATAAGCTTAACATCACATTGGTTAAGTGGATTCCTTATCCTCGGCAAAAATAATAACAGCAGAAACAAATAGGAGAGTTGCCTATCATATTGCTAATATGATTAGTATTATTTCTTAAAAGATGGTTTATTGCCCCGAGGATAGATGCTTAAGAGCAAATGTTAAATGCATATACAAATATAGAGCAAAACTTTATACTGCTCCAACATGTACTTATAAAAACTGTAATAGTAAAACAGTTTTCAACTTTTCATCGTATGAAAAGTAATCTACAGAAAGACCAGATTTTCATAATGCAAAAATAAACTTTCTTATAAATCTGAATATTACACAAAGAGAAATGTATATACAAATTCAAAGCAAAGCTTTATATTGCTCCAATATGTAGTTATAAAATATATAATAGTAAAAAAGTTTTCATTGCGGGGAAGTAAGTAATCAATACAAAGACCAGATTTTTAATATGAAAATATACATTCTTATAATGCTGAATATTGTGCAAACTTCAAATATTACCTGTATATTAACATGGAAATCTATACACCAATCACAAATAGGTGGAGATTGGGTACATGACTCTTTGGCTGAAGAGTCACTCACAAAGAGCCAAAGACATTCCCAATTTTGAAATACCACACAGACCAATAGGAGAAAACAGACAATATAAAGAGAATAAATGAGATTGGTGAAGCAGATCCACTGGAATACAAAATTACCAAAAATGAAATGAAATACTGCATGAAGCAACAGGGAAACTGGAGCAACATGAAAAAAGAACCATGTCACACGTAATTTACCTCAAACAAAGACCGCAATTCTGAATCTTCAACATTACTATTAATGTTCCGCACAAATAAAGTTCTAGAAGGATGCTCTCCATATGGATGTTCCCCAGCAATAGTTCCAACACCATTTGGAAGGCTGTACTGATTAACCCCATTACCAGTATAGCCATCAGCAATACTTGCCTTTGCCATCCCAATTGTGAGACTCTCTGTAGGATCAGAATCCAATTCTATACCCCCTCCACTGCCGAAAAGATCGTACTCTTCTAACTCATCCATATGACTAGGCAACCCCCTAAGGTCAAAATCATCCATAATTCCAGCTAAAAGCTCCTCTTCATCATCAGGTAACAGACTCCCAATCCCTTGGAGGTCAATATCATCGACAGAATCCTTACCATCAATCTTTTTACTCAGATTATTTATTTCAGAAGGAACCTCATCTATCACTGAATAGCAACACAAAGCATGCAAAAAATTAATCAATATAAAGTGGTCGGTACTCAACAATGTCACAAATAAACAGCTGCATACATTTCTCGTGTGGAAGAACAGGTAAGGAGCTTGAGAAAAGGCTTGCATCACTTGATCCATGATATGCATTAGATCCAGATGGAATTCCCCAGGCACTGCTTCTGACCTTCTGCATAGTCTTCACTGGAGGGATATTTGAAGGTCCTGTGGGATGTAATCGAACATAAAATTTCAATTTAGATTAAATGAATTTCTCTTTCCATGACTGAGAAACACGATAACTTTTGTACTAATCTACCTGATGGTTTTAAACCACCCCACGACTGATCCATGGCATCTACTCTGTATGTTGGCAAAAGAAGATAGATAGTTGAGGTAGAGCTGGAGAGAGATGTAAGTTTCAAGTTGCTACTATTTTACCAATATTACCATATCACAACAACTATGTAATCATTCAAGGTACTTTTTTTAAATTCTATTGTAAGTTTATTGGATCCTTTCTTAAGAATAAAAACAGCACATAAAAAATATACATCTACACAGTATATATTGGAGTAAAAATCGAATAATCTGATTGGAAAACAACTTATCGATTCAAACATGCCAGATTCCGCACGTTAAACGCACAGAATAGCTTTCCCCCGATTCCAAAGATCAGATGACCCAAATTGAACTCTAATATTACGAAAGCAGACAGCCAGAAATAACAGCAAGAGCACTAACTCTGTTACTAATAATATCCATCAGGTATGAGAGTGCTGGCTGACAATACCTTCAATCCGTCCAAGAAGCCACTAATTTATCATACAACAAAGAGAAAAACAACGGAATTTTATCAAAACCTCCGATTTTTCTCCGATTAAATATAAAAAATCTCAGAAAGAGCAATGTAAGTCACAACAGCTCTCCCAAAACCGCGAATTTATCAAATACAAGTCCACACAAAACCACTAAAGACCAAGTAATTTTGAGCATCTAACAACAAAAACTGCTCCTTGGTATGACTGATCAGAAAAATATAAGCACCAACGAAGGAATTTAAAGCAAAATCAAATCACACACTCCAAGTCCAAAACTTTTTAACAAATCACATCAAACACATACGATCAAGTCCAAAAAAAACCTCCTTTCCTACAAACGTATCGCATGTCAAATCCCAAATAAACACCAAAAAAAATCAAAACCAAGAAGCAATAGTCCCTTACCGAGCACAACAACTCAGAACTGAGCCAAAGAACCCCGAACTCACCGAAACCAAAACCCTAGAGTGCGACTCTTCAATTCAAACCCTAGATTTCCCGAAAATCAAACTCCGAGACTACGCCCCCGCCTCAAAGCCGCCGCACGAACTCCAATTCCCAAAGACGATCCCTATTCCCCCAATTCGCGAGAGAAATCAGAGACAGAGAGCCCTCTTTCTCCAATCTTTCCTCTATTATTCGACTCGACTCCCTCCCCCCAATGCCCCAGAAAAAGAGAGCAAAAAGAGGGCGATGATTGGAGGCGAGCGAGGTAAATAGAAGAAAGCGACGGGCAGAGAGAAAGAAAAAAGAGAGCGAGCGGGTTGGGAGAGAGAAGGGAGAGATGGGCATTGCATGCGCCGGGATTTTGCTGTATTTGAATCGCTTTTGGCGTCCGTTGACACAGCGTTGTTTCGGTGCTCCGTTCTCCGCTCGCTGCAGGCTATTCCCTGTTCGGCCGCGGACGGGATTAAATAGGGAATATCCTCGGGGATAATTTGGAAAGTTGTTAGAATAACACGACAGTGACGCGGTTGAACAGGGAATCTCCGGATTACCACGCTGACTATTCCCATGACGAAGGGGACCGAATAATCTTTCCTTTTGTTTTCTAGTCCTGTTAATTGATTGACTGTTGATTGCGGTGATTAGCATTCTTTGCAACTATAGTACTATTCCCAATTATAAAATAGGCGAAGGTGGCTGGGGATAAGATAACTACGTAAGCACTGAATTATCTTTTATTATTATTGTTAGATGATGAGGATGATGTGGCTCCTTGGGGGTAGTTGGGCATTGGATGCCGGTGGGTAAAGATGGCCTAGGTAGATAAATCAATAGGGCCTATTACATGAAATTGGCTCGGTTGGCTTGATTCTCTAACGTGTCGGGTCAAATTTTTTTGAGCTGAAAGCTAAAGTTGTATGTTGATCATATTACACTTCGTCGTGTCGTGTTAAAAAAAATATTTATGTATTATTATAGATAATACAATATGGATAGATTTTATATATGTGATGTTTGAGTCAAGGTGCTTACGACGTGACTTGTATTCAGATTTTCAATTCAAATACAGTCGGTGTTTATTAGGCAGAGAGGCATAATTCATTTGCATCTGCTACGTCATGATAATTACTTGACTTGAGGTTGAATACATCAATTTTTTTAATAAAGATGGTTAGCTTATCACATGTCACACATAAAAGTGAGATGCATGACATACATAGATTTGGGTTCTCACTTGTGTTTATTGAAAGCTTAATTAAGGTTCTTTGCCCTTGAGGATAGCTAAATGTTTTATTTTGGTATGTGCAATTAATATGGGAGTTTTTTTTATTCTCTTCGGAAATATGCTGAATATATTTTGATGCAAGCTTTGCGCCCTAGTATGAATGTCCAACTTAGATGGATTTGATAGCATGGATTTGGCCACGTATCAAATTTTTCCTTAGCATTTTTGTGATGATGAGCGGCAATATTTTTCAGTTGAAATAGCTTATGATAATAATAGCTGAGTGATATAAATTTTCTCCTAACTTTTGCCATAAAGAGATCAAATATGATCGAGTTTGAACTCTAAATCCAAACTTCTATCTTCTTTCCATGTGACAATTGGTTTTACCTTGTTAAGTAAACTTTAATATGTTGAATCTACATGCTATGAAAATTTAACCATGATAAAGATTACATCAATGTTAGTTTGCTATATGGTAAAAAAACAAAAATGAATTTTAAACCGGTGTTTTTTCACTTGCTCTCACATTTGCATGGCGAGTTAGCCCACACATGCTTTTGCAAAATGTTGTTTGGATGTCTATGTCTCTTAAACGCCATTTATTAATATCCCTATTTAAGTGCAAAAAATGTATTCAGGAGGCAAGAAGAGACCAATCACCATTTAATAGTCTTCCTCATTTAAGTGGAAACTATGGAAACAAACTTATATCACCTTAATTCCAAAAAACACAAAACCCTATATTGGTAGCCGATTTTAGACCAATCTGTTCATGTAATACTATTTGTAAAATAGTATGTAAGATTCTAATAAATAGACTTAAGACCTATGATATCTTTAATACACTCTACACATAAGGCATTTGTACAAGGGCATAAAATTTCTGAAAATATACTTATAGCATAAGGAATAATGCATTCTTAAGGCAAGCCCCTAGAACAAAAAGCTTAATGGCACTTAAAATAGACATTAAAAAGGCTTTTGATAGAGTACATTGGGCATTCTTGTTCTCAGTTCTAAACCGTTTTAGTTTTCATCCAAAATTTATAAAATGGTAAAATTATACATTATCAAACCTACCTTTGCTCTACTGGTTAATGGAACACAAACATCCTGGTTGCAACCATCAATGGGCCTACGACAATGATGCCCATTATCACCTAATTTTTTTATTATATGCTCTGACATATCGCCTAATCTGTTACAGTTAGTAGTCAATAATCAAGTATTACGAGCATTTAGATGTGGAAGAAATGGACCACCCATTACTCATTTTCTTCATTGATAACTGCTTATGAGTAGCTAGAGCAACAGTCCAAATTATTTTAGAAATATACTGTGCAGTAAATGAAGCTAAATCGAACATTAGTTTCAACCCTTTAATAGACATTGCATTCAAAACAAATCAGAAGAATTATGCGGACTCCACTCAAAGAAGATACTTGGCATTATCTAGACGTTCCTCTATCAGATGCCGGATTGAAATAAGCAAACTTTGCTTATATGGTGGATAAAATAGAAACAAAAAATGAGGGTTGGCAATGGAAGGCTCTCTCCTTTGCGGAGAGAGCAATCTTGCTACAATTAGTCTTGGCATCTATATCAATATATACAATGTCATGAAAAAGATTTTCTAGCACTTTTATGGGGACGCTCAGTAGATCAAAAAGGGATACGCTTAATATCCTGAAACATTATATGTTCCCCGAAATCTAATGGTGGATTGAGTAGTCAATCTTTGCAGGAGAGACAATAGATTGTAATGTGTAAACTTGCAGCACAATTGGCTTTACGACCTCAGTCTTTATGGGCCAAAATAATAACTTCCAATTACAAATTTGAAGGTAGATGGAACAAGTATCAAGTTCCACCTAAATGTTCGTATATATGGCGCAAAATCTCTTCTTATGCATCCAAAATGCAATACCAGTTCAAATGGGCATTATCAGATGGAACTTGGGTGAATTGAATGCATGAATCATGGTTCTCTACCATTCCTCTAAATGCTTGGTCTACTTATTTAAATATGGAAGTGGATCTGCAAGCTTTGCAGGCAGCTGATTTCATCCAGTCTAATAGGACATGGAACAATAATTGCCTAGCCACAGTGTTCCCAAGTGAGATGATGACCATTATTGCTAATACCCATATAGCACAGGGTTCTTGTACTGTTCAGTTATTCTGGAGCACCACAGAGTCTGTTCATATATCTTCAAATGATATTCATCATAATTTACTTCATCCTAATCCACCAGGTGTGACATCTTCATTTAAATGGATATGGAAATTTAAAAGTTCCCATGAAAGTTAACATATTCTGTTGGAAATGGTTATGATTGAAACTGCCATGTAAGCAATATTTGTTTAGAAATGGGTGTTATCAATCATCAAGATATAAATTGCGACTAATGTTCTGATGAGGAGGAAGATGTTGAGCATATATCTGCATGGTGTCAGTTTGCAAAGATATGTTAGCAGAAATGATGCAATATAGACCAGATTTTCACTCTTTGCCAGCATTAATCAGTACATTAGATAGTGCCATGGTAGAGAGGAGGATCAAGGCTATAATGGCATACACACTATGGCTACTTTGAAGAGCCAAAAATGCTAGAACTTTTGAAGGTATTGTTACCACACCACAACAGATTATGCACCAGTTATTATGTTTCCTTGATGATAGTTTTTATATTAAAGATCAGCAAGCCTCTGCAACTCAACCAAGGTAATAGGGTAGTTCTGAAACTTTATCCTTACTACCAAATAATGTAACTCTTGTCAGGTGGCTACCCCCTCCCTTTGGAGTTGCTATAGTGAATTTTGATGGATCTATCAAAGAAGGAAAAGCTGCAACAAACTATATTATCAGAGATGCTAAGAGCAAACTGTTAAACGCAAACTACTAAAAGCAGCTGTGGTTCGCCTTAACCCCTGTTCTGTGCCATCTGCTGAATTGATAGGAGCTTGGGAAGGGATAAAATCAGCACTGATTCATTTTAAAAAGGAATAGACTTGGCTTGAAGGAGATTCAAATACCATTATGTACTGTTCCGTGCCATTTGCTGAATTGATAGGAGCTTGTGCGGGGATAAAATCAGCAGTGATTCACCTTAAAAAGGAATAGGCTTTGCTCGAAGGAGATTCAAATACCATTAGATACTGGTTTAACTCTCCTTCTTTATGGAAATATGCAGGACATCTGATGCAGGACGGGTTCCTTCCACGGAACAGGGCCGTGGAACAGGGGAACAGGGAGAAGAAATTGCAGCCGTGAAGATTTGAAGCCTCTTCTCCATGGGGTGTTTGGATCAATCCCAGTCCCACGTTCAAGGAGAGTCGAATCATATTAGTTTGCTTCTGGATTTGGGTTTAATCAAGCCGGTTTAGAGTCCTTGTTTATTGCTGAAGTTATATGTTTGGTTTCGAATTAAGTTGGGATTAGGGAGCCGTGCTCTTCTTCTTGGTTAATGTTCGTTTGCAGCCGCCATTCTTAATGAAAAACTACGTTGAAGTTCAGCGTGATTCCCCTGTTTGGTGCCCTGTTTCTGGTTCCAAAGCAGAGTGTTGCTTGTGATTCTTGCAGCGCTCACTTGGTTCTGAGTTTTCCTCAGTTCCTGTAGCGTTGGGAACCCCTTTTTCCACGCTCCCCTGCAGCAACATCCTATCTTAAATGATTTAATATAATGGGAGCTGGTTCTAATATTTTTCAAAGCAACTTATATTCCGAAAAGCTAATAAAGTTGCAGATTGGATTGCCGAGAGTGCATGGGATAAAGACTTAGATATCAATCAAATGGATCCAGCTGAGCTCCAGATTATATTAGATGCGGATTCTGCAGGTTTGTGTTACTTGAGAAGTTCATAATGGCTGGTGACGGGGGTAGCTGTAAAAACAGAGTTCTGATATTTTGTTTTCCTTGTAGGTTAGTATGACCCTCCGAATGTACCCAAAAAACAAGAGGAGGAGGAGGAGGAGGAGGAGGAGGAGGAGGTGATGGCAATTAGAGAGTGTTTCTATATGATACATATCAGCACATTTAATGATTGTGTGATGCAGTATAATAGCAGGTCATGATTTGACCATCCCTTCGTGAATCATGTCATTGTGAATTGCACCAATTCCTTCATGGCATACCACATGACGTACCAACATATGGATGGCTGAATGGAGCTCGTAGAATTCATCTAAAAGCTCTTAGCATGTTGTGATCTCCTCATATTCTTCTTGTTTAAATTCGCGAGCCTACCAAATAGGCATGAGAGCTAAGTATCATACACATAACGCTGCGTCAAATTCTGGGAAAAAGCCATACATTAATATCCGAATTTCTATTTTACAATTTTTTTATTTTATTTACCTATATAGTTAGGGAATATTATAAATGATAAGCGATTTAAATCTGTATCTAGGCCCCGCAAGAGTATTGCAGTTTTCAAAGAAAAATAAAAGCTTCACTGCATCACTTCATTCCTTGTTCGATGCACTGATCAAATATATAAGTTGATGATGGGTCACATAATATGTAGGCCTCGACCTATCATGTGCCTTTTGTACACCATATCAGTATTGAGTCATCATAGAGGATTGGTATTTGAGAAGGAAATGGAGTAGCTAAAAGTAGGGATACTCCTTTTTGTATGTAGAAAAGTAATTAGATGTGTTGGCAAAATATCAAATTTATAATTTATATTTTTTTAAAAACCAAAATGTCCAATTTTAATAACTAAGTCAAAATTTTCATCTTTGTTAAGATCTTAGCAGCAATTTTGATTTGTATCAATATAGGCCACCCCGCAATAAAATATTTAGAAAAAGGAGTCAATCATATGTGATCTCGAAAGCATTACAGATATTTTTTCTTTTTTTTCCCATGCTACCGTCAATGAAGCATATGTTACCTCTAAATATTGACCGCTAAAATTTATAAAATTATTTAATAGTTTGTAACCTATAATTTGGACGATACGTGTCAGTCATCCAAGCCATCTTATTATCTCGGCCAATATAAACTTAAAATTGCCTGATCTGATCATTCGACTTGAAATCGCTTAGGGCAGCAAGCACCAAGGATAGTTGGGTGAGGCAACGCCATGGCCTTCCTCCAATCTGATTCAGAGGAGAGCCAAACTCACTTTGCATTTTCTTCTTTATAATGCTTTCAATTATTTTGTCCCTATCTCGATGCTTTTTTTTCTTCTTGCCGAGATGGGCGTTTCACACTACTCTAGTGTGAATACATCTAAAAATATCAGACAACTTGTCCCTAAAGGCCTTTAGCATTTGTGCCTCAATGGTCAACCATAAAGGAGGCCATCCAATCCACGGCCTTGTTCGCCTTCCGATATACATACCTCGTCCCATAGGAGTCGCATCCTCTCGCCAAACTCCAGATGTCCTGAATTAGAGAATTCACGCCCACCTCCCTAGCTCACCCATGGATCTAGCCAATCACCGTGCTTGAGTCAATCTTAATGCTATTAAAAGACTTCTTATATGAAGACACTGGACGGAAAAGTTACTTCGAGTATGATTTGATATCAACCAAAGGAGGCCATAGAGGAAAAAGGCGTTAGAACTAGTGGAAGAAAATAGTATATGCTTACCAAAATGTCCTTTATTTTGACTAGTCCAAATAAAGGTCCATATATCATCACACCATCTCAACTACTCCACATCGTACATGGCATGCACCATGTGAACGTGCATGTTGCTAATCACAACTGCTCGTTTCTATAACAGTCCATCGAGATGAGCGCTTGATGAATAAGGACCATATGAATGAGCAATTATGCATGTGGTGCAGTGTGGAATATAACTTCTCCTTTCTATCTCATAAATAACAAGAAATTATAGCTTGCACCATGCGCACCATTTCAACAGTGCACCATGCTAATCGTGTTTAGATTTATGTGAATTTCTATGCTAGATTGTTACCCCTGCACATCTATGGTACACCACTTACGTGGTGCCCATGGTGCAGGATATAATTTCTCATAAAAAGACAGCAGCTAGCAACACCCAAATTGGAAATGAGGAAGGCAAAACCTTCCCAACCTATTAGTTAGGGCACATGGCAGTCCTTCAGCCATGTACAGATTATTTTCATGCGTAGCAATTATCTATTGTGAAATAAATACTACCATTGAAGACCATCAATATCTTGTAATCTCGTATCTCTATTGAAAACTTGCAATATATCGGTCATTTCCCACCTTTTTCATTTTTCCATACCGGGCAAGATCAACCAATATCTCTCCTCTCGATATCATTCGTTACCTTAAATAGCCGATTTCTTGACATAAAAATCTCGATCCAAGTCGTTAACAAATCTGCCAACCTAATCCCGATGCTCTCACAGATCCAACCTAATGTCTCTCTTGAAGCGCCGGGCGGGATATCATGGATCCGGATCCTCATACGACATCTGCATGTAATGATGGCCTAATCGCAAATTCTTTATCAAATTCCACATCGTCGTGATTGTAATTTGAGTCTTAGTTAATCTAAACCTAGGGGCAATTACATCTCCCTCTTATTTATTTATTATTTTTCCTTATTTAACGACGGATGAATATAGTTTTATGATGCATAAGATATAGGGTGCATATTGTACCAATAAAATATTTTATGGAAAATGCTTTGAAGTACTGAAAGAGGCCCGCAGGGGTGCTTTGAATTCGCATGAATGCCACAAATGGAGCAATTTGATTCGTGCAAGGCTCCAACTGTTTTTTTATTTTTCCCAGTTAACCTAGCTTTGCTCTTGTTTTTTTTTTTTTTTCAGGTTGAGACAGTGGTAGGAATACAGAGACAAGCGAACCGTATGACAGGATACAGTCTCTCATGTTGCCTAGTTAAAAAAAGAACCTGTTGGGTTTGCGTTTTTTTTCGGTAGACACTTCTCGGGTTTGTACATGCATATCTTTTTTCTTGGCCGGTCTAAACGGAGCCCGACAGAGCGATCCGATCCAACGTCTTGGTTTGCTTGGGTAGCACCAGGAGATTCTCGGTCGGTTTTAGACTCGGATTCTGGATTCACCAAAACGACATGGGCACCGACACCATGAGAAAGTAAGGTCCTTCGGCTCATTAAATTTCAGGCCCTTAAACTAGGCAAGTATTGGGAATGAACCATCGAGGAACCTAAATTGACATTTGAAGTGCTGGATATTTGTCTACCTGATCTTGGGATAGGCTGAAGTCATCTTGACCTCGGAAATGTCCCAAGAAAACTTTATCTCGGTATTCATTGAGGTGCTAGATGGATCCAACCAAGTAACAAAGAAGAGCCGAGTATTTCCCTTTAAAAAGCAGTTAATGCCCCGCTAAAAACATGGCCACGATCTCAGTGGTGGTTGCGCGGGCTCGATCGATCAGAATTAGGTGCACAACATGGAATTAATTACTCATAAATTAATGCACATCCCGTTATTTTCAGTGATGGAGACCTACCCTATTCTATATAGAAATGGACTGAAGGATCTCCATATAGGTTTTTTTATATCACTCTCTTTTGAAACTCTGTCCCTCTCCCTGTCAAACCCTCTCTGGCTAACTTAAACGTCTGAGAATCTCCAATCGGACAAATTCCGATAGAAGAGCTTCCTTTTTTGTCAACCAAGTATTGCTGTACCGGAAGCTCAAGTTCACTCGTCATCAACTTCTTCCAGCCAACTTTCCACCTAACTTTCAAATCCCGAGCTTCGCAAATCGCAACCAACCTCAATTCCTCACCTCAGTCGTCTACCCATCCCGGCTCTTTTGTTTAGATTCTGGCGACAGCGATATTGATCATGGTTGGATCTTCTGGTTGTGCTCATTTTCAGATATGCCATGTCCAATCCCAAACCATCTCTCACTAAAGCTAAAATTTAAAACCCTGAAGGGTGGGGCGGACAGAGACAAGATGCTAGGATTGAATGTAGACCAGCCCGACCCATGAAGAAATCAGACTCAAGTTGGGTCTGCACCTCGAAGGTCGTTTTGGGGTTTCCCACTGATTTCTTTTCTTTTTTTTTTTATCCAAAGTTAAACCAGATACGAGCCTCGTTGATATGTCCCCATATCCACTAAAATTGCCGACTCATTGATAAGCTCGCCTGATTGCTTGCTACCATAATTTTTACTCATAATTTTCTCGATCCGTGGCAGAGCTCCACCAGCATGGCAGCTCATCCACGTGTGAGTACATTACACCAGCACCACCTAAGCATTCGGCAGACCAGATAGCAACTCCATCAAGCAAACCATACGGAGGCATTCGGTCCCCACATTTAATCGACGCCCGCACGTTTCGAATCTGTGCCACTCTGGTAGAATCAAAGCCCAGTTCCCATCGTGCTTCCGCCTCGGTAGTTATCTCAATAATATCCAAAAATAGAACGGACACAAACAAATAGATGTTGCTTAAATCGTCGATGAAATATGTTATTTGTAATACTGTTGCTTTACCACCCGTTCATTCCCGGCCAGCATCAAATATGTTACCATAAAAATACCTGTCTTTCCTCGCGAGCCTAGTGTGCTGCCTCCCTTCATCCTAAGGCGCATGTCAACTCTGGCGGAAGCTATTCTTCCTAAAAACTCCAGAACAATTTATTTTTTAAAAATATCTATATAATTGATGATATTGTAAAATTAGCAAATCTTAAAATAATCTATACGAATATAAAATATTTATTTAGCAAATTCAAATGATTATATAATGTTAGAAATAATGCTTAATCAAATTATTATATAACCAAAATTCACTTATACACAAAATCATGAAGTTATTTGCTTCTTCAATGAGTCTAAACAAGCTTCATATCATGCGTAAGTTATTTTTATTCAAGTTATTATTTCTTTGACAAAAAAAAATCAATAAGTCAATTTTAACTTTTTTAAATAAATGAATAACTTTTGAACAATCTTGCACTTTTGGACAAAGACGAGAAATTGATTTTATTAATTCGGCTTTATGATATATTGCATCCTGTACTACAAAATTTTAACACAAACTTCAGTGGATTCAAAAATTAGCAGAACCAAACAGACCCAAATGTTTTTAATCAAATAAAATAATTTTTATTTCCAATGATCTCATTTGATTGAAAACATTTTATTCTACTAGCTCATGCCAATTTTTAAATCCACTAAAAGTTATTATAAAATTTTATGGTATGGACATGATATATTGTAAAACCGGATCAAGAAAATCAATTTCTCGTATATATTCCAAAGAACGAGATGGTTTAAACGTTCTTCAATGTTCATTTAAAAAATAAAATTTACTTATTAATATCGAACAACATAAATAAAATTAACTTACACATAATATAAACCTCACTTCATCTTATTGGCAAACAAAAAAATAAAACTTAATAATTTTGTGTACAAGTAAATCTTGATAATATAATAATTTGATTAAACATTATGCCTAACATTCTCCAATCATTTGAATTTATACTTAAAAAATTATTAAGAATATCAATAATTTAAAAGTTTAATATAATCCTAAAAATATTTAGAAATAAATACTTGATAACAATTATTCCAAAATTTGCTAACTTCGCAACACCATTAACCACATAGATATTTTCAACATCCAAAGATCCATGAGAATATTTTTTTTCATTGAGTGCAGCAATCCTATTAACTATTTCCCTGCAAAATGGAACAATGTGTTAAAATAGGAATATACAAACATATTTTACGCAAGACTCTTCATTGCCTAGAATAGTATAAGAAAACAAAGGTACAATCAAGGATACCTTATAATTTGTTTTTTGGAATCGTTGAGTAAAACAATAACAAACTTATGGCATTCGTTGAAGCATTAAAGTGACATTCCAAACTACCATTTTCGATCAAAAAAACTTCCAACATGCAATCAAATGAATGTGCCGCTAAAATCATCTCATTTCCCTTATATATATATATATATATATACATGCATGTGTTTCCACCATATTTCGTGCTGTGAAGGCTTTAGAAATAGTATAGTAATTATTCCCAAAACCCATTGCCATGGAGGCAAATTTGTCTATCATATATTAATTTATCTTGTTGTCGATGGCAAAATCTTTTAATCTTATTTAGTAAGTCGCACACCTTGAAAGAATACTTTATGATTATTGTTATTATCTGAAATGGATGTAATATATACATGCTAGATGAAAGAAATATAAGACCAATCAAGTCAAACAGTACGTGTACGGAAAACAAGATAACATATACATCTCATCTGACTTTTTAAAAAGAACAAGAAATTTCATATACTAAAATGGAATGCATGCATCATAATTCTTCACTCTAAAACATTAATCATGATATTCCATCAGAAACACATTGCTAAATTGAAACATAAAGAATGAAGTATTTGTTATGCAACTTGCAAGATAAAAGACCCCTAGAGCCCTACGTAATCATTGGCAGCAGAAGAAGGTACGACTACTACCTCCTCTGAAATGCTAACACACCTCCCATATGACATAGTTGTAAATACCAATACCAATGAGACTGCTGTAGTTAATAACAAAAACTAGATGAAACAGCCCAAAGCTAGCAATAAAGAGCTTAAAACATAAACAAGAAACCAAAAAGAAAGAAAAAAAAAGGCAAAGATCTAGACTGATTTGAAAAATTCCTTATAGAATTATCAGATCAAGAAGCATCAAGAAACCATCAACATCATGAATTGGTTCCATGAACCCACAGAATCACATCACAAGTAGCTAGAAGAAAACCTTAGAATTTGGAGCAGCAGTATGGACGAAAATACAAAATTGTTTATTCCCAATCATAACTAGATCTTCATTTTTTTTTTTTAAGAAAAAAAAGGGAGAGTTGGGGTTCAAATCCCTACCAGGAGAAATGAGAAATGATGTCAAAGAGAGGGTTATAAATTGTAATGAAATCCAATATGATTCAAATATTTCATATCCCTCCTTGTCCAAACAAAATGGGGCAATCAATTTGAGTGGAAGGTCCTTAGAAGTTAGAATTAGTCTCTTTTGTGTTACAAGAACTTTATATCAGAGTAGAAGCCACAAAAGGAGAATTATGAATTTATCTGATTGGATGTAAACTATATATATTATCATATAAATTCATTATCATATAAATAGTATGATCATACTGTTTATATGATTAATATCACCTTTAAAGACCCAAAAGGAGAATTAGGAATTTATTTACTATGTTTACAGCAGCAGCTTTTAAGCATGTAGGAATCCTTTACAGCTTCCCAACTACACAATGGTCATGCAACATGAACTAAGGCATCTTTTGCCTAGTAATAGAAGGCCCCATGACAAATACAAAACAGAGAGAAGAAGAAAGCTTAACATCATATTGGTTAAGTGGACACCTTATAATAAACAAGAATAATAATAGCAGAAACAACTTAGAAGCTGCTCATCATATTGCTGATATGATTAGCATTATTCCTTTAAAGATGGTTTTATTTTCCTGAGGCCGGATGCTGTAGAGCAAATGTTAAATGCGTATACAAATATGGATCAAAACTTTATACTGCTCCAACATGGACTTATAAAAACTATAATAGTAAAACAGTTCCCATTGCAGGAAAAGTAAGTAATCAATAGAAAGACCAGATTTTGATAATGAAAAGCATACTTTCTAATAAATGCTAAATATTATGCAAAGTGAAATGTATATATAAATTCAGGGCAAAGCTTTATATTGCTCCAACATGTACTTATAAAACTATAATAGAAAAACAGTTTTCATCGTGGGGAAAGTAAGTAATCAATACAAAGACCAGATTTCTAATATGAAAATAAACTTTTTTATAAATGCTGAATATTGTGCAAACTTCAAAAATTACACTGTATATTAACACGGAGATATATACATCAATCACAAATAGAGGGACACTGAGGATATGACTAATATCTTCTTTGGCTAAGAGTGACTCCCAAAGAGCCAAAAACATTCCTAGTTTTGAAACACCAGACCAAGATTTGCCGTCTCGGTACTAGACCCGTACCGGTGCCACACTAGCACAGTGTACGGAACAGAATTTTTTTGGCATGTCGAATGTTGATACACCGGCCATACTGAATACCGACACCAAGTCGGTACGGTATGCTACATACCGCCCGGTTCAGGCTGGCACGGCATAACACGCACTAGAAAGACCAATAGAACTAAACTTAACAACAGACAACATAAAGAGAATAAATGAGATTGGTGAGGCAGTACTACTGGAATACAAAATTACCAAAAATTAAATGAAATACTGCATAGGCAACAGTGAAACTGGAGCAATGCGAAACAAGGACCATGTCAGAAATAATTTACCTCGAACAGAGACCGCAATTCCGAATAATCCGCATGACGATTAATGTTCCGCACAAATAAAGTTCTTGAGGGATGCTCCCGATGTTCCCCAGCAGTAGTTCCAACATCATTTGAAGGCTGTACTGATTAATCCCATTACCAGTATAGCCATCAACAATACTTGCCTTTGACATCCCAATTTGTGAGGCTCTCTGTAGGATCAGAAACCAATACTACACCCCCTCCACTGCCAAAGAGATCAAACGTTTCCAATTCCTCCACATGACAAGGAAACCCACCAAGGTCAAAATCATCTATTATTCCAGCTAAATGCTCCTCTTCATCGTCAGGTAACAGGCTCCCAGTCCCTTGGAGGTCAAGATCCTCGACAGAATCCTTACCCTCAATCTTTTTACGCAACTTATTCACTTCAGAAGAAACCTCATCCATCGCTAAATAGCAACGCAAAGCACACAAAAAAACTATCAATCTAAGGTTGTTGGTCCTTAAAAATGGTAGAAATAAACAGCTGCATACATTGCTTGTGTGGAAGAACCGGTGAGGAGCTTCTTGACACCGACGGTGGTCATCGCCAAGAAAAGCAAGATTTAGGGAAGCGGATTTCCAAGGAAATCTAAAGACAAAAAAAAAAAAAAAAGATCGATTGCGTAGAGGCGATGATACCTTTGTAGTGAGCATCCGGCGGGGGCTTGCCGCCGGTGGACTTGCGAGCGGTCTGCTGCGTACGAGCCATCGGACGAGGACGAGAGTGCTAAGTCCATGGTTTCGGAAAGGGGAAATGCAACGATCTGGGGACGAGAGAAATGGGGAAGGGAGCGCGGGAAGACGTCGGAAGGGCTGATAAAAGGGGATTCTCGATCGATTGGAGAGGATCCGGTGGATGATATGTTTGAAGAATATCTGATCGTGATTGATTTAGTCTACTTTCGAGCTCCTTAAAAGCAATTGAACCTGGTGAGCCTTTAATAACTCGGGACATCAATAACTCTTGCCCATACAGCCCCCAACCCTCCAAGCTTCTTCAAAATCAACTTGGTGGCTGTGTTTGAATGGTGGCAAGAGGAGTAGCGTGAGCTTCGTAATTAGAGGCCCGAACTCTAAAATGGTGGCAGCCGAAAAATCTGATTTTTGACATCTCGGTCCCTGATGCGGGATAGAACTAAGAGCAATTTAGGGTGGTCTATGTCATGCTCAGCGTATGCTAAGACCGATGTTATCATGAAGGTAACTCAACCGCTGTGATCGGCTGAATTCAAAATTGTCCTGGCATAGCTGGAAAACAGCACCTCCTGTTTTGGAACATCTAGGGCATAGCTAGTGGTAACATTATCTTTAGCACGAAGTATGTTTTTAAGAAGGTCAACGGAACTAAGGACTGAGTGGCCTTCTTTGTAGCAAATCACTTTATGAGAGTTTTTTGGACCGGCGAGGAAGAGCTACCTCGGGCGCTTCGTGACTTATTATATGTTGACTTTTTTTTTTTAATGTATTCATATTGGATTAGCATGAGTCGTCTAGTGTAGCAAAAAAAAAAAAGCAATAGAACCATTTGGCAAATATCTCCAGAGTATATATGAATTTATCATATTCACCAAAAATTCCATGCGGTGAAGTCAAGTTAACAATATTATTAAGTAGTAGATTATATCAGCACACAACATCAATTGGAACATTATATGCAACAAATATGAAGCAGTGTTTACATACGAATTAAGCTATGTTTATATACGCAACCAAAAGGGTCCAAATGTAAATTAAAAGATGTCTGTTATATATAACTCGTGACCAAGTGACGCGCACCATCCATTGTAGCGGACAATAGGTAGGCATTGCTCAATTATAGACCATCCTATAGTACATAGATAATCCGTGATCTAGAAACGGTCCCTTTTAGTTCAACCTTGAATTTAAGAGGACTACCACTCAATGTGGTTATCTTATTATCTATAAGATTATATTTGGAAATTGCTATCTTATTATATATTATTATAATGACATGATGAAGAAATACAGCTGTTGTCCTACTCAGATACTATGTTAAATATCATAAATATGTTTAAAAGTAAAAAAAATATATATTATATTATACCTATATATAACCTACACAAATTTAATGATAAAAAATATATACATGTGTAATGCATGTGCCAGAAAGATCGTTTTAAGTCACTCCTTCGGGAGTTATGGGTAGCTGCCTCGCCGAGGACTAAAATCTCTCATTATATTATTCTCCTATCGTTGTGATTTTATGAGAAGCAGCTTCCTCTGATAAATGTCTTGGTATTGATCTCAGTCCAAACTCAATCTTACATTGAGCAAATCACACTGACTTGACAAACACCAATAGCCTTGGAGGGAGAATCAAGTAACCCGTTCAATCTTAATTCTAACATTCAAATCAAAATATCATTCTGTTATCATTGTCAGATCCGAATCACAGAATTATGACCCAAAAATAATAATTGCTGAACCAATACCAATCGGCGTATTTGTTTGATTCGTACTGATTTCTAGCCGGATCGAATTGAACGGTTCCATCCGGTATGCCTTTTGTACTAGCCGGTTCCGGCGCGATAATATTATAGTTTTTTTTTTTTTGGTCAAAACGGCATTTCATATCCAAAAAATCAAAATTGAGTACATCCTGCCAGATCAAAAGACAAAAGGCAGTGCAGCAAATGGGGAACGACTGCTAGACTGGTCCAGATGACCTCCCCGGAATGACGAGCCACATATGAGGCGACCCAGTCTGCAGCTCGGTTCACCTCACGATATACATGACCAATCTGGACAGCTGATAACTCCTGAACTAGTCTGCGTGTATCCCGAATCAAGGGGTGACCATCACCATATCTATCCACTCCCCGTATCCAGTCAATCACCGTGGCAGAGTCTCCCTCAATGCACAGTCTGTCGGCCCCCAACACACATCTCGCATATCGGATGCCCTCCCAGGCAGCTCGTAGCTCTGCCCCAACAACCGTCAAACCTGGCGTGCTCCGACCACCGGCTGCAATCAACCTACCATGCTGGTCCCTGATAACAAAGCCCACTCCTCCAGAAGCTCTATCCATGGCCATACCACCATCAAAATTCATCTTAAGATAACCAGGGGGTGGGGGTACCCAAGAAAGAGAAACATACCCAGTCGCTGCAGCAGCAAGAGAGGTACCCCAGATATCCCTAGCCAATAAAAATGAATTCGATGAGGTAATCGAAAAGACCTCCGCCGCCTGTGTCATAGCTCTGTCCACCACAAACCTCGGGGCCGACCCTCGCCCCTCAAACAAGCGTCCATTCCTATCCAGCCATATATGAAATGCCAAGTAAGCTGCCATAATCCCCTGTCGTACTGTACTAGGCCTCCTGGTGGAATCCCGCAAGAACTGTAACAAATCCTCCACTAACTCCCACCTCGGAAGTGAGAGCCCAGATAAGCTACTCCAAATCTGTACAGCCCTAGGGCACAGAAGTAAGACATGATGAATAGTCTCCTCGGTCTCCAGGCAAACCTCACAAAACTGTGTCATCCTCAAACCGCGCCTAACCAGAACACTCCTGGTCGGAAGGCAGCCCCAAGCCACCTTCCATAGGAAGAGCGCTACTCGAGGATGCAGCCTCAACCTCCATATCCAACCCACATCCCTCTGCCTATGAGGCGTCATACCAATCCGAGCATGAAGATCCCTGGCTCGGACTCCCGATCTGCCCGTCGGCTCCCAAATCAGTCTGTCCGGCTCCTCCCGCGATGGTACAGGTAATGCCATGACTCTCGCCGCTAACTGCTCTCCAAAGACCTCCCGTATCAGACCCTCGTGCCATCGTCCCTCTCCGGGATCAATCAGATCACATACCCTAAACCCCTGCAACCTCTCTACGTCCACCATCGTCGGCATCTGACTGATGGGGAGCTCCGTCACCCAGCTGTCCTCGAGTACATCAATGGATCGACCATCACCCACCGCCCATCTGATCGCCGACAGCACCATCGGACCTCTGGCACAGATCTCCCTCCAGATGGGGGACGAGTGGCGCCCAGCACGGGTGCCAATAAATAGTCTCCCATATTTGGCCCTCATCAAGGAGGACCACATACTGTCAGGCTCCAATAGAAATCTGGCTGCATGTCGCATCGCCAATGCCTCCTGTCTCAAAATCAAAGAAGTCACGCCCAAGCCCCCCTGCCTGATCGGCTGGCACACCACCTCCCACGCCATCAGATGAATGCCACCTCTGTCGCACCGCCTGCCCCATATAAAGTCTCTGATAAGCCTCTCAAGTGATCTCAATAACGCCACTGGGAGTATGGAGCTAGACATGAGGTAAATCGGAATGGAGCTCAAAACTGTCCGTGCCAAGGTAACCCTACCCATCATAGATAGAGTATGTGTCTGCCAACCCTCCAACCTGTGTCTGAAGCTAGTCTCTAGTGAAAGACAATCACCTCTGCGTAGTCGTCGACCCGTGATCGGAACTCCCAAGTATCTCAGGCCACTGTCCTGCTGCCTAACCCCCAAGATCACCAAAATAGCTGCCTTCACTTGTGGTTTGATCTTCGGGCTAAAATGTATCGTTGTCTTAGCAAAGTTGACTCGTTGTCCAGAAGCAGCACAATAATCAGAAACAATCGATCTAATCACCTGAGCAGCCTGCCTGGTCGCCTGGGCCAGGAGTAAACTATCATCTGCAAATAATAGATGGGATATCGGCCTGGTCCCCCGTGCCGGCCTATATGCCTCCAGCCGCTGAGAGTCCGAGGCACCCCGCAAGGCCCTAGAGAGAGAGTCGGCACACATAATGAAAAGTAAGGGAGATAGAGAACATCCCTGGCGAAGACCAACTGAGGACTCGAAGAAATCGGAAGGAGTCCCATTTACCAATATAGCAAAGGAAGGGCCCCTCACACATCCCATAACCCATCTAATCCATGTCTCATGAAAACCAAAGCTCTGTAGGGAATGCTAAACAAAGTCCCAACTCAATCTGTCATATGCCCGCTCCATGTCAAGTTTGATCCCCATTAAACTTCCCCGTCTAGGAGCCCTGCCAAGATCATACATAAACTCCTGGGCAATGAGCACATTATCAGTAATGCTCCGCCCGGCGACAAAAGCACCATGCTCTGGGCTGATGAGCCTGGGTAGTATATCTCTCAATCTCACAGCTAAAATCTTTGCCGTTGCCTTATACAATGTGGAGCACAAACTGATGGGGCGAAAGTGGCCCGGCTCAGTAGGGTCCTGTCTCTTGGGGATCAAAGCAACAAAGGTTCTCTGCCAATCAGATGACATCGCCGCCGTACGGAAGAACTGCTGGATAGCCTCAATCACATCCTGCCCGACTAGCATCCAATATCTACGAAAAAATACCGGAGGAAAACCATCCGGGCCGGGTGCCTTATCCCCCGCAAGGGACCATACTGCCTCCTGAATCTCTCTCCCGGAAACCGGCCTAATCAGCACCGAAGACTCCTCTGCCGAGACCCCCACCGAAGGCAAGGGTAGGTCTGTAGAAATCCCACTCCCTGTCTGCTCAGTCCACCTAGCTCTGAAGAACTGCTCCACCACCCGTATAATCCTGTCCGGCTCCTCTGTCAACTGACCATCCTCTCCCCTGATAACCCTGATCCTGTTCCTCTGCCTCCTGACTAGTGTAGATCGATGAAAGAATTTAGTATTTCGATCCCCTTCTAAAATCCATTGAACTCTTGATTTCTGCCTCCAAAATATCTCTTGTTGACGAAGAAGAGAATCATGCAAAGATAGAAGAGATCTAAGTTCTGTCATCTCCCCTGCCAATAACCCTCCCCTCAGAACCTCCTGAGACTGTAGTCTAGTGATAGCCTCCTCGATTTCCTCTATCCTTCTAAAAATGTTCCCAACCTCCTCCCTATTCCACCTCATCAATCGTCTCCTTGTCAGCTCCAACCTCCGAGAAACTCGATACATCGCATCACCCCTAACCGGCATACCCCATGCCTCACTCACTACATCCCAAGACCGGGGATAACAACACCAAAACTTCTCAAATCTGAAAGGATAACGGTGTGGAATAGGGATCTCCGTACTCACCAATATAGGGCTGTGATCCGAAGCAATCCTCGACAGATGCTTTACCCGATACTCTGGAAATTCCTGAATCCATTCAGCTGTAGCAAAAGCTCTGTCTAGTCTCTCCCAAACCCGAGCCGAGCCCTGTTGGTTGTTGCACCATGTATACCTTGGCCCCACAAAACCCAAATCAATCAATCCATTCCCAGAAATAAACTCTTGAAACTCCCTCACCTTCCTATTGTAACTGAAGTTCTTCCCCCCCATTTTTTCCTGTGGATCATCAATGCAGTTAAAATCACCTGCTATCAGCACTGGTGCTCCCTGATCAACCACCCTGGATGCCTCCTCCCACAATGTCCTCCGAACCCTGAAATCAGTGCTGGCGTAAACTGCTGCAAATATCCATGGCCGTCTACCCCCCTCAGATATCACCATAATAACTTCTTGATTACACATATTGAAGATGTCCAAATTGCCAAAATTTAATCTCCAAGTAACTATTATTCCACCCGATAGCCCAATGGAGTCCACTGCATAAAAACCCCAAGATCTCGGCACTGCTCTCCTAGCCTTCTGTAAACTACTACCGGACAAACGGGTCTCAAGCAAGACACATATCTCTGGACTATGCTGCTGAACTAATCTACGGAAAACCGGAGCAAAGGAAGGTTTCCCTGCCCCCCTGCAATTCCATAGTATGATCTTCATGAATCACTCGAGATAACGGCACAGCCCTCTTCCTTGGAGCCGTTCCCATGGCTAGCTGAAGAGCCTGCATCACAAATCACCTTCTCTGAACTTTTCTGCACAGAGGCCATTACCTGGAGCAGCAGCTGAACATGGCTGGAATCCCCCTGCACACTGTTCCTTTGTGCCATCCGGCACGCCTCATCCACAGTAACAGACCCCTTCACTATGGCCGATAGCTCCTCTGCCACCAGCTTGCCAACCTTACCTCCCATTGCCGTGGTCTGCGCCGCCACACCCTCCATCTCCGGCGACGGCGTACCTCCCCCAGCCTTATGCGTCGACGAATCTTCCGCGGAGTCGAGCCGAGAAGTCCCGCCCGGCTTAGTTTTTTCACCCTCTCGTCCTCCCCCAGCTACCAGCCCTGAACTGGATGTCCGGCCAGACTCCGGCGAAGTCGGTGGAGGGGAACTCCGACATCGCCGGCGACCCTTGCCTTCGAATCTCCGCAGCCCCTCTGCCGGGAGTTCCATGCCGTCGGATCTGTTGAGATACAGATCATCCACCACCATCAGACCAGAAGTCGGTCTCCTCACCCGTTTGAATGAGCTCAGGTCCACCCCCTTTAACCCGGGTGTAGCGGGCTGGACCCTATCGACCATAGGCGAGCTAACTCCAGCCCAATCCCGAGTCGGACTCTGGCTAACCCACTCCGGATGCTGCCCACAAGCCAGCTCACCAAATGGCTCGACCGCGTCACGATCCCCGACTTGGTTGGTTCGGCTCGACTCAGCCTGAGACAAAGATGCCCCACCGGGTCGACCCGCTCCGCCGGACGGGACCACCGAGGGAGCACCCGCATAGGATTTCCCGGATGCTTTCCGACGAGCAAATTTTGATGGTGTCTGCCAGCCGTCTCGATCCTCCGAGCTACTTGCAGCACCCTTTCCCTTCACCGCCGCTCTCATCTCCGAGCTCGGCGGCATCGCCGCTGAAGTCGACCCTCCACCAGACTCAGAAATCTTCTTCGGTCGGTTCCCTTCTTTCACCGGCCGAGGGGGACGAATTCTATGTGTGACCAGCCAAGGGCCATAAGGCATCGCCCCGGTTGTTCCCTTCCCCTTTTCCTTAACCTCCCCATTGCCTGGAGTTTCCATCGGGTTGATCCCATCCACCGTCGTTGCATCACCTAAAATCTCCACCGGTTCTGGCTCCATCGCTGCCGGTGGGCTCCGTCTACAATCCTCTTCCAAGTGACCCACCCGACCACACTTAAAGCAAAGGGATGGCAGATTTTCGTAGAGGAAATCCTGCCAAAACTTTGCTTCCACACCGTCCTTCCTACCCTTCACGAAGATACCAGGTCTCAGAGGCACCTTGAAGTCCAGTTCGATCTTCACTCGTGCAAAGCCCATCTTCTTCCTCTGGTCCGTGAACGAGTCCACCTCCAGCGGCTTCCCGGCCATCGCCGCCATCTTTAGAATGATCGGCGTCCGCCAAAACTCTAGGGGTAGCCTGGGCAGCCTCAACCATGCAACACCACTACCGATCTCATCCCTGCCAGGAACGAAATTTGGACGCCATCGTTCCATAGCATGGAGCTGTCCGGCCACCATCCATGGACCAAACCGCACCGCCGCCTCCCAGTGCTCCACACTAGCCAAGCGGAGGGTCATATAACCATCCATCATCATAAAGCTCTCGGGATCATAGTCAAGCTTCAGGGCACGGCGAACCTCCTTCGCGACCCATTCCGCTGGGATCTGTCTCCCCAAACTCCTCACCAAAACCGCCACATCCTTCCAGAAGCCCCTTGACTCCTCCAGCAATTCCTCCTCCACCTCCAGAATGTCAGGGAAGCGATTCTGTATCGAACCCAGCTCCTGCTCAGATATCTTGTGAGTGGTCCAAGCCTGGCGCCTCAACGTACCTCTAGTTACCTCCGCCCAGGTCGGGGCCCTCCCTCCTCCACCCTTTAGCACAGGCCTCGGACTCCCATCCTTCCCTGCCTGAGACGACGCCTTCCTCCCCTTCTCGAGGTTAGCCATCAATGCCGCCCACCCAGTTCGAGAGGATCACCCCCCCCCCAACAGTCACTCACCAGACGTATTATAGTTTCAGTTCCATCGGACCGGAACTATTTTGTATGGCCGAACTGGTCGGTGTCCGGACCGGTTCAGTGCGTGCTGAACCGGCCTGCCCAAAGCGCAAAGCTCGTCCGAAGGGCCTCCATCTTCTCCAATCGGAGGACCCAAACAAATCCGTCGGACGCCGCTGATGCAACCCTTCTCCCCCCATGCCCGTTTCTTTTCCTCTCTCAAACAGGTAGTGCCATACCGATACCGCAATACCATCCCCCAATCTCTCTCCCTCTCTCTTCTCTCCACACTGCAGCAACAAATCCATCTCCTTTATGTTTCTCGCAGGTGGAGGATCGATTGGCATCGGAGACGAAACGAACGAAACCTACGCCGGAGACCTGTCCATCATCAGACCCGCTCAGCTCTCCCATCTTCCTCGACTCCCCGGCCGGCCCCAGCTCCAGGCCGCCCCGCCTCCAGGAAAGCAGCAGCAGCCCTCCGCTCGACTTCTTCTCCAGTTCCAGTTCCCCATACCCACTAGATGATGCTGGCCGCGGCGGCGATGAAGACGGCGAGGCGGCGGACGACATCGAGCAGCTGATGTCTCTTCTGGGGCTGTCGGTAGGGGAATGCGCGGATGAAGGAGACGGCGGCGTGGGGAGTTGCTGTGACTGTAGCGGTGGCGGGGGGTTCTACTCCAAGGTCGCCGGGGTGAATGGCCCCAAATGCGAGAAAGAGAGGCGGAGACTGGATGGTTGGATTGACTACTACTACCGCGGAGGTGATGGCGGGGAGAGGAGAGAACCGGCGAGGTTGGCTCACCTGCTGCTGGCCAAGGCTGCCTACTTGGATTGGGGTCGGGAGGATGGTGAAGACGGCCTTGGGGCGATTGGGTTCCCGGACACCGTGAAGGAGTTTTTGGAACATGACCCACCTGAGAAGAAGTTGGGAGAACAAGGCACAGAGTTTTAGGATTCAGGATTGGTTGTTCTCATCTTCTTCTTGGCTTCCCTTTGAAGTTTAGATTGTGTCCAAGGTTACTTTGTAAGCTTGAGCTGGTTCTGGTTTTATACTTATTTTTCTACGTTTGGCAATTTGTGTTTCTGAGAAACTGTAGTTTAGGAGGGCAAATATTACCTGCAAGGTTGAGAGGACGCAGAAACGTTGAGGTTTGATAAAAGAGATTCAATATATAACCGTCTCAGAGCTTGAGATTCTCTGATACGCCTGCCTTTTGTTCTTCAAGAAACTACCGATGAGTTTAAAGGCTTCTCTCGGATGAAATGGATGCCCTTCATTCTTTCCTCGTGGTCATCATAAATTTCCAATGACCTTTTCCCAGGAAGCTAATTCATTGGCAATAGCATGGAAGCTTTATTATTCATTATCAAATAATAAAAAACCCTCCATCTAGAGGTTTTCAACCAACTTGCAAGATAGTCCAAACAATTTGTCTTTATGATGTGCTCAATTTATATAATGGACATTTCAAGAATTAGAATACTCGGAGCATCAGGAAGTGACAACAATCTCATATATATGACCTGATAGATCTGCGAGTTCTGTCAGTTGAACCCATGGGCTTACCAACATGATGGAGAATATGTATCCCACGGGGCGATGCGTTGACGTTAAATAATTTTTATCTTATTTCTGGGAAAAACAAAGCATGTATCAAGGCCATTAGCCCCTTTAATCTGTCTTTAACAAGAGATGATGAATGGTCATCCACAATAATACATAGATATGCGAACCACCAAGAGAATTTACATCCACGTCCCAAAGCACCCAACAAAAAACCACCTTTTTGGAATGAACAGCTCCATTCTTTCCCCATGAATGTGCTGAAGTTCATTGTCTGCTTAAGACTATAAAGAATTCTTTCCATGTACAGGACGACCAGTATCTTAAACCAAAAGATTCAAACTCTTCTTAAACATTCGGATCGCTACCTGTCATGACTGTTGATGCACTCGCTTGTTAGATAAAACATAAGCAGCTTAAGCTCAAATTGCTACTGAAAAATATAAATAAAATAGAGCACTGGTTTTATGGCATACCCATGGACTAGGAATGAGCAGAAGCACCGAGGATATACAGTATAAGCACATGGAAATAGTTACTCCGGCAATAAAATTTTGCAATAGTCGCTTGTTGTCTTTACTCGGGACAAAAGCTACCTTAAGTGAATTTGTGAGATCAAAGACCCTATATGATATCTGCAATATGAGCCATGTAAGAATATTTTGAATTTGAAATATCTCAACAATTATGCATATCCAGGGACGTTTACTTACAAAGAGATAAATTACAGATGTAAGCATGAAATTCAGCAGTGGGTAATTTGGAATGAAAGAAAGAAGCCATTTGGGCTGACCATTAGGCCTGCTTGACCTGCAGATTTGCAGCACAAAATCATTAGGATCCATTATTTCCTTGGACGCAACTGAAGGAAATTGTGACAGCGATTCCAAGTACTAGGCCAAAAAACATGTAAAGCAAAAGGTATGTACGTCAGCTGAAAGGTAGGTATGTCAGCTAAAATAGCTAGTAGATTTTTATCTCTTCAAGTTGTGAAGGCTAATGACTGTAATCTCAGTACAGCCAATCTTAGTTTAAGTGTTCAGAGTCTTTTAGCAATGAATTGATTGATATAATAAAGAACAAATCATAAAATGCTCATTCTAGTTTCTACATCTGTATGTGCCTAATTGAGCTGCAAGAAAAGGGGTACTTAATGCAATTCTCATGTGAGAACAAAAGATAATGAGGCCCTGGTCCTGTAACAAGTTGTAGGGCCAAGAAACTAAAGGACCTAAGTGCCAGGGCACAAGAGGATCATATATGAGATTCTACAACAAAAAAAGGAGCCCTTGAGCCTTTGTTGCCCTCCTCATTTGCTCTGCCATCTCCGACCTCATCACCTCCTCTGCTCACTTTCTTCTATCTGCCTGAACACACAAATTGCCCACTGTGGCCTCACCAAAGATTGCCGAATCAGCTGTACCATCCGGTTCGGGCCAAACCGAGCCGACCCGGTCTCTAACCGGATCAGTTTGTTTATGGAAAATGGTTCCAGCCCCTACGGGGCCAGAACTACAATAACATCGGCTGGAACGGACCGGTACTAGACATAACTGGACGAAACCGGACGGTTTCGTCCAGTTTGAACCGATACCGAACCAAACCGGTACCGGACCAAACCGGGCGCCGACTAGTACGACATCTGGTACCGGTTAGGCAATCCTTGGGCCTCACCCACCGCCCATTTTTCACCAAGTATATCGGCTGCCGCAGCAATCCTGCCTGCATCCTCCATCTGTTGCTCGCTGTCAGCCACCACAAAATCCAATATCTTCACCACTCCCCAGTGCCTCTGGATCAGAACACACCTATCTCGTCATCAAGGTCCAGCTATGATCCCAGGCATATGCCATTTCAAGAACAAGGACATGCTCGGCCTCTATGCCTCAATGTAGATGAGTGGTTGGGACTCTCCACAACCCTCCATGCTATTTCAGTCTTCCTATTTTTGCATCAGGGGCTTGAACTAGTGATCCAAAGTGCAGAAGCTAATTTTTAGTGACACAAGCTTATAAATGAACATGAACGGACAAACCCTAATTTCTTTGTTGCAAATGTATATTAGGCTTTGATTTTAGCATGCCACCTATTTGGATAAGAATCATGAATCAAGGATTTTATTTTAAAGCGATCGATATATATATATATATATATATATATATATATATATATATATATATATATATATATATATATTACAAACTGAGACCTATCTATCCATTCCCAAATATCATAAAAGGAATGAGTGAACTTGAAAAAGCAGAGGCATAGGTGCAGTAACATTGCCAGGTGGAGATTATCAATGAGTACATGAGTTGCAATTAAGTTAAAAATGAAGTCTTCAACTGGTCTCTCTGTCTTTCTCTCTCTAAAATATGTTGCTTGTAGTATCCACACACTCCTCCCCACCCCCCACCAACCCACAAAAGAAAAAAAAAACACCAACAAAAAAAAAAAAAAAAAACTCTCTCCACACAAGACCACTCAACTCTTTCTCTTTGTCAACCTCAAAATATCTTTAAAGGCACCAAGTCTTTCTCTTTTAATGGCATAATCCAGCGACCTGATTCAAATTGAATCATTTTCATTACAGGTCCTCTCAAATTGAGATCAAGAAGTTCAGGTTTCTTCTCATTCTGGGTCAGGTCATTATGACATGCTAACTAGTTAGGTTTGGCCTGAGACATCCCAAAAATCTGACCCGAACAACCTAAGATGCAAGACCACTTTGTGCCTCATGATCAAGAGGATTGTGAATACAGTGATAGCCTGATAGGTGCTGCCTCTATCGATATGAATATGTCAAGCATTGCATTTGTTTCATATTGCCTGGGTTCATATAGCCCTAAGAGTTTTTCACACACATACAGAGAAGAAAGAGAGGAGAGGGGGGGGGGGAAGAGACTTGGTTATACATGATATTATAAGGACAACAATATGAGATATGTATTCTGTTATATATCCAAACCAAATCAACAAGCAATAAAAAATTTCTATATCCATGCAAATCTGATTCATTTGTCCAATTATATCATGTAAGAAGACTAAACATTTTGTAAATGGCCATAACAAGTACAGAATGCAACTAGTAGAACATCAAAACATCAGCAGTTAACAGAATATAGATTATATACTTGAAAAAAAAGAATATAGATTAGGTCAAAGAACTATAATTAATTTGAAGATTATTGCTGTTATTTTATATATATGAATATATTTTTTATGCTGAATTCTGAGTAAAAACCAGAGAACGCATTAGGAAGTGCTGAACTTGAAGTATCAATACCTCAGCCATATATGAAACTGGGATATATAGGTTTCCAAGGTGATTTTGCCAAGCCACCTGAAAAAGAGGCCCATGTGATTTGTTAGGATGTTGGCTGAAACAATTTAGGCATCCTAGAATTTTACAGATGAAGAAATATTCACAGCAATTCAGGGAAGCAACTTACGCAAATAGAGTCAAAGAATAACTACGTAGCTGCTGTGTGAAATTTCGCAGACAAATGTAAATGCTGAAGTGTATAGAAACCAGATTTACAAATTAATAGACAGTTTATACATGATTTATGGCAGAAAATAGACAGAAAACTTTTGAAATGTATAAACTTCTAAATACGTACGTGATGGGGATCCATGAAGTGTAAGGATGAAACTTATTGTATGTAAGCTTGTCTAGCTTGTAGATATACTCATACCACAAATAACCAACCTACAAGAATAAAAGAAATCATCATTTTACGTGCCAGACTAACGAATAGATGCCAATACAACATCTGCCGCACAGGATCTTGTGACTCACCACCAAAGAAACAGAAACAATGATTGCTTTGATAGTCAGTCTCAGCTTGGTTTCTGATTCTTCTAATCTCTCCATCCATCTTTCAACCTATTTTGGAAGAGGATTGAAAAAGTAAGCAACTACAAGAAAAACCACTCACTAAAATATGCACATATATCTACATGTTGATCAAATACATATATACACATTCATTCAAGTAGGCACATGTGGTCATATATATGCATGAAGCATGCGAGTAAATATGTATAGACAAATGGCATATGATGCAAATATTATTGTTGATCCAGGTATAGGATAAGATCTTTAAAGAGATAAATCAATTTGTTGACAATATTATAACAGTGACTACATAACAAGCATCTAGGAAATTTACATTCGGATGGAAGTAAGCATATATCATTCCAATAATCCAGATATAGCGGTCAAGGCCAGATCTAAAGTGCCACTCATGCAAGAGAGGAAGATTTGCTTTCAAAGGATCTGCGTCTTTGTACCCTGCACCCAACAAACATTAGCAAATTTTGGATGATGAAAAATGAATTGATAGGTTAATCAATACTGACCTACTAGAAAAGTCAAAGGACTCCAAAGAAGATCAAAAACTCCTGGAACTTCCCAAATCAAAATCACCATCAAAAAACAGGAGATGATCTTCACAGCCATCACTGATCTGATCTCATTATATTTATTAAAAATGCCAAGTGTTCCATATACCATAAGGGTGAAAAGTGTGTGCATGGGACAGATATAATACAGCATGTAGTCATTGTTCAGAATAATGCAACAAAAGGCCACAAAGAAATTCAGGCGCCACATCATCTGCAAATGAATACATGATTCATTTCAAAATTAGTAAGATTAAAAACGACTATAGAAAAGGAATATCAATTTGCTAGATGAAGGCAATCTAAAGTGATGAAATAATCAGTAAGGCACCTGAGCAAACCGAGCAACGCTAAAATCCTTTCGTATGTAATAATAAGAGAAGTTCCCAAATCCAGTCATCCAAACATAAGCAGCAATAAACACGCGTATTGCATTATATAATTCTGTGGCGGCGAAGTAGTGGTACATCAAGAATAATACCTGGGAGAAGATGAGAGAGCAAATAATGAACACCTGAAATTTTTTCTTAGCAAAGAAACAGTCTGAGTGAAGTGCTATGAAGTCAGTTTTAGAGTGTATAAATTCACATCCATAATATACCTGCTGATGGGACCTTAGGGCTTTGAGGAATCGTGCAATCATCAAGAAGTTTAGATAAAACAAGAATATTCAATCTATTTGGAAGCTCACTGCTGTCAATCATTTTGTTATTTTATAAATACATCAGAATTACTACAAAACAAATTAGGCATATGAAAATATTAAATCTATTTAGCAGCTCATCTCTATCAATTAAAGACATCAGAATAACTACAAAACAAATAGTGCATAATCTAATTCTCTAACACTAGAGGTTGGGGGCTTAAAGGTCACAGTTTAAAGGGATATTTGGAGATTAGGATGCTTTAAGTAATAGAAATCCTTCCTTGAACAATTGGCAAGTGAAAAGCAGCATGAACCAATAAAGCAAAATCACATAACAAGAATTCACACTTTTCATTTTATTATTATTATTGGAGAGCAAGTATATTATAAGTGAACAAAGAATTTACTAAAATAGAACAATGTAGTGCTCAATTTGATCATTTATCATTCTAGTTGCTTTTATCATTTCTTGTAGAATCTTTTTACCCAGACACTGCTGATGATTACTATCATAAATTAGGAAGTATACATCACTTTATAATTGAACTATGCCACCATTAAGCTAAAATTTATGTAACTTAAAACATGCATTGTGCTTTGAGAAAGACAATTAAAAAGACAAAAGGCAAATCAGATAAAGAAATCACAAGGTACCAACCTGCATCCAACCTCTCCATTCCTCAGTTTGATGCCGATTTAAATAAAGTATGGATTTGCCAGAGAATGCTGATTTATCGTGGTGCTTCTTGAGAGAAGTCAAGGCTGAAGCTATGATAAGAAGGATGTACAGAAAAAGAAAAAGGTCACGGCTGTAACTCTGCAAAGGAAAGTGCCACATTATACCACCTGAACATATCCTATGTTTTTGAAAAACTGCTAAAATACAAGAATCGCTTATGATGCCAAAATATGAAAGAGATGAATTAAATTGACCGGAGCTCTAGATTTTCATTAGTAACAGTAGGATGTCCATGACTTTGTATTCTCTAAGCTAATTTTGTGAACTACAAGATAGAATATTACTGTTATCAGCTATAGTTACACAGGCAGCGGAAAAGCAGAAATAAAAGATTAACACAGCAAATAAGAAGAAAACTGGACCAAGTCAAGTTGCAGAAACCCTGTAAAAGTTAGCTTATGATGGTAAAGCTTACAATATTCTCATTGCTACAGCTGGTTAATCTAATGTTAGAATTACATGATAAACATAAAACTGATACAATAAGGGCCTGTTTAGCTATTCCTACAGAATTGGACTGAAAATCCTGTAGGATTCATGAATTGGGAAAGAAAAAAAAAGACTGCAATAGATCTTTTTTCTTTCTGCAGCCCAAAGGCTAGGACTGGGCTGGGTTTGGACAAACTCTTAGAAAATGCAAGCTAGATGGGCCAACAAGCTCAATTCCTGCAGGATTTTCAGCCCAATACTATAGGAATATCCTAACAGGCCCTAAATAGAGACTTCTACAAGATCCAAGCATCCACTCTCCTAAAGCTAAATAAAAGCAAGTTATGAGTGAGTGCAACTAAATTGCTTCTTTTAGTTTGTTTTCCCATATCAGCATATAGACCTTTCCTCCTCTCCAATTATGAATGCTTGACTACTATAAAAATGAAATAAAGAAGGCACATTATTTATATGAAGTTTCAGTCAAAAAAAAACTATATTCATGATCTTCAATGTCTCTCCAAGCTTGTATTGATACTCTATGTGTATGTTTTGCCAGAGTAATGAATATAAGTACTTGTCATATTTGCCCAAAAATGCATACAGGAGTTCACTATATAATAAAGCATGAAATTTCTGCAGATATATTCTAAACAAGTTCTAGAAATTGATAAATAAGTGGAACAGCAAGGGCTTGTCTGCCAAGGTTAGAAAAGATGGATCTGGGTCAAAAACCGTTCAATGCTTCTACTGTTCCCTGGTATCCACGTTGTGAACTCCTCTACAATAGCATGGAAGGAAGTTGCAAAAAAGGATTTGCAATATAAGGATTCGCAAGGAACGTGGCATTATTTGGATATATATGATGGGTTTTGGCAAGACTTCCACAAAATTTAAGTAACTATCGAACTCAGAAAACCCAAAACATAAACTGACACAAGATGCCACCTTTAACAGTCCCAACAAGGATTTGTCCTTCTTCTGCTCCACTATCTACCTAATGACTTCCACAAGATCCATTTCTTTTTTTCTTCACCTTGGGCTCAAAGATTCAAATATTCAACTAAATGGTATTGGTAGCAGGTACATCCTGAAAGGTATAATTGCCTGATCTCCCTGATCAACCTACTTAAGATGTAAGAACTATGATTGATCATGGTTTCCCCTTGAACATTTGTTGGATACACTCTTTTATTATTATTTCACTTAGCCCCTATCTCTACAAAACTTGACACTTCCTTACTGTATGACTAGACCTTACTTGCGTAGCATGCCACTTAAGGTTATCTCAGAGGAGTGGTATGTTTAATTGTAACAGTGGGCTTTCTTCACAAGGTCCACACCAAAGCATTAAAAAAGATGCAGTTTTCAGGCTATGAAATACCAAAATGTGAAGTTGTTAGCGGACCAAGCTGGTAAAGTCTCTTCGTGGTTGTACCAAGAGACTGAGTACGAATCCAGCCTTCACCAGGGTTTTAGGGCATTCAGGGAGGGCTACCCCCATTATATAGCCCATTGCCTGCTTGCCTCTTCTAACAAGAAAAAAAAGAGAGGCCAAAATGTGGATAAGTGCAAGTGGAGTTGACATAGATATCTACTGTAATGACTGTCACATGTACGCGCAGAAAAGGAAGAAAAATTATGTATACAGCCAAATCAAACAAGGGCATATTTAGGATCAATTCCCTGTCACCGTTTAGAATCACTGGCAAAAGTACAACACTAGATCATTGAGAAATATTACTTTCAAAATAGAATTTCTCTTCAACAAAATTACATTGCCATGATAGATATGGCTATCAGACAAGAGTTCAATATCATTGAATCTGTATCAGGAAGCATTAGAAGAACAAATTGTGGCTTTATCATTTGATTTCTTATGGGTGATGGTAAGCTTTATCATCTGTAATCCAGCCATCACAAGCAAAATGTTATTTATCATACTAAAATCACTGACTAAAGAACACACCTTTCTTGATTCTGAGAACATATTAGTCCGATCGCATAAGTAGAAGTAAACTAGAATTGCACCGAATTCCAACCTGCATGGTTGTATAGTTTAGACCAGGAAGCCAGGGAAATGAATTGTTTAGTATTTTTCCTGCGATGCTAAATAATCTTACATGGCTTTCAATAATGCTCGATTCTCAAGGAAAAATGATTCGTCCCTTCTTATGAACCTTCAATACATATCACCAGAAATTATAAGCCACAAATGTTTGATAGATCATTTATATTAGAAGCTGATACTCTTCTATATATTATGAAGTAACCTGATTAAATTTGCTCGGACAGATGAATTCTGAAATTTTGCAGATGCTGATTTTGAAAGGCCTCCTTCAAGCAAGACAGCCCGATCATCTTCCTTGACTGTTTCATTTCCTAACTCTTCCAGATTGACATCTGAGTGTCTGCAAACCGGAAAGAAATGAATTACTGAGAGGCATAGAATCATCACAGCCATCTGGTGGTATAACTAGAGCATGACATTTGCATGACAATGTAAACCACATCGGCACTGATTTGCTTGATCCTGTATGATTCATGTCATACATGAGCAAAAGAAATAGAAACCCATCACCCTGGTACAATTTGCCTGCAGTATTTCTTTTTCTTTTTGCAATATATGCTCTAAGCTCTGATTCAACTGGTTAGATATCTAATCTTCTTACATTATTGTTGGTGAGCTATGTAGCAACACTATTGCTGACTAATTTATACAGACCAAAAGAGACAGTACTCATGATTAGCAAAGGTTGTAGAAGGTCTTTTAAAATTAATAGACTGATCTTGGCTACAAAGTTGGACTCACAAAAAATATATACATGTTGCTAACTGTAAAAAACACAAATGAAAAGGTACATGAAACTTTCCACCATCATGCAGAAGAGCAATGCAGATATGTACATCAAATTTATAAAAAAACTATTTGCTTGTCCCTTGTACATTATGAATGCATTTCAAAAGATTTAAGAACATAATCATGATCAATAATCTCAATTTTGTAATAAACATCTTACACTTTTGAAGGAGAAGATGATTTCTTGTACTCAAGTATCTCTGCATATACCCATGAAACAAACACAAGAGTGAAGCCAAGGAAAAAAGAAACCTGCACAATAACAAAATGTCACTGCTAATGACTCAAATGACAGCATATTCATACAGAAGATAAAAATAAGCATAGCAAAGGCATCTCTTACATCTATCAAGATTTTTGCAGTGGAAAGCTAATAGTTACAGCATATGCAAGATCGGAAACTTCAAAAATGTCCGGTGCAGTGACAGCCTGACCATTTAGGAGATATTTGGATGACCAACTACCTTTGCGAATTAATATACCATGCTGTGGTGGGAAAGCAATAAAGTCAAGCCTTCCATTCAGACAAGGAGATGAGGTGGAGGAAGAGAGAAATTGGGGAAGTGGGAGAGTTCACTTACACACTACAGCTCATCTTATAGTTGAATTGCAATATCACATATACGACATAGTTGGAGGCTCTAAGTTAAATTTAGATAGTAAACCAGCAAGCCCTACAGCACAGAATAACTGCTTCTCCAGTCCCCAATTGCTGAAATACTGATGAAACATTTTGGTCCGCTGAAAAACTGATGAAACATTTTGGTCCAGGCCTGAGCTGTACTCAATTTTTAAAATCTTGCCTAAAGGAGATTCTTAGTTTGTGGTGAACCACACCAACCACCTCTTTCTTTCAAGTCTTTGACGTATTCTATAAGGCTCCTTCTCCATTTTCCAACTTTAATTGCTCCTTTTTATTTAGCAAAAACTTTAGTTGCTCTTTTTCCTCCCTGTAGCCAATGGTCGTTGAAATAATAAGTACATGTGAAGGTCCCTGTATGCAAGACTTACTTTGTAGCTAGCCAATCCACCAGATTGGCTTCTCTTGGTATATATGATACATGAAGATAATGAAATTGCTGGAGTAGACCACAAGCCTCTTGGATGTTGATCTACATTTGGGCGGCCAAGGGAACTCTAATGAATATACAAACAATATTAAGAGGGTCTACTGTATTCTATATCTTCTCCAACAGTAGTGTTTTTAGCCACATCTTTTCAAACTTATAAAGTTTGGGGTCCCCATCATCCCCACATACGTCCAAAACAATAAGAAAATGGTCAGATACAAGTCTTGCTGAGCCTAACAGTACAAAGGCAATGACCTGAATCAAGGAAAAACTTTATTTAAAAATTACTTCAGTTAAAACTTTTTAATGGATATGTCATATGTGCAGGTCCAACAGATCTTTTCATCTAGCAAAGATGACTCTTTTTAATCTAAAATATATATTCATGGAGCAGAATTGTGATATATAATTGGTACCCTATATGCTGTTTTTTAATCATTGATTTTTGTTTAAAAAAATCCAAATTTACTGAATTTAGCTAAATTTTGGACGAAACATCTTAGCCAAAGGCTGGGTGAAGCACTGATGATGAAATCCTAAACCCTTGGAGAAGCATGCTAATGTTCTGCATGGATCACAATTCATTCTAAATGCAGGATTGGAAGAGCCCACCATGGCCAAAATACAGAGCAAATCACATAATCGGTCTGAATTTAAATTTGAATCTGTTATGCTATGTCTTTAGTATTTTCACCCTAAAGACATATGTAACGATACACATTGTAATGGCCACTGCAAGAGATAGATTCCATAGTTCATATAAATGAACAATGTCAGAGTAACAAGAAAGAAGGAATACCATTCTAAACAAAACAGTTTGCAATATTGTGTATATCTGACAATATCATCGCTAAGTTATCCGTAACTTATGTATTTGAACTGAAATAGACGAGCAATCCACATATGACAGTGCTCACAAATCCTATTTATTTTATTCAGATTGTTAACTCAAAGGTAGAGGTTCTTGGCCTTTAAGCGTGACTATGAATGAAATGGAATACTTGCAATGAAACCCTTGTTTTCTTCTTTTTATACTTGTGAAATAACTGCAAATGAATGAAATTTTGTGCATAAAAAAATCTATCTTTTTCTATTATGCCAATTATTTTAGTAAAAAATAAAAAATAGTAATTATTATGCCAGTTATTTTAATCTAGTACACACAAATTTGGATTTTTCCATTTTTATTTTAATTGTCTAAATCAAAAATCACGAAGATATATTGCCTTTTACATAATTGATCATCAAATGGTTCCAACTCGAAAATCATGAATGAGAAGAAGGCAAGGAGATAATTTGTGCAGATTTTGCAATCTCTGTTTGGGGACTACAATTACCTGTTTATTTACTGTTCTCACACCAGAGAAATTTATCAGCATTATATCACTGTTTTTCAAGATTAAAGACTAGTCAAAATGAGTCCTTTCAAGATTAAGGGTTCCCCCCGATTTTATATTAGACAGGAGCTTTCGGAAGTCATTTCATTGGTTACACAGAAAGATAAAATGAATCCTGTAATCCCGTTATCAAATGGCAGGAAGAACACCTACCTCCTCTTTTTGTGGTCCTAAACAGGTGGCATCTCTAGGCATGGACCTTTCAAGATCATGTTACTATTATATCACATTTAAAGAGAACATCATAGGTCAATCTACTCAAGCCAAATCATGAGCACCTAACTCAGGTGCTGGATACTTCCTTCTTTATTTTGTCACATACCCCTCTGCTATAGAGTTTCCTCCCACCTGCTGAATGGAAGATAGATTCTTTCTGATTCTTTTTTTTTTTCGCGCCGCGGGGTGGGGGGGGGGTCTCCCGACTCTTTCTTTTGATCAAATTGTTACCACAATCCGACCTTGATTCAACAAAGACGATTTTGTTTTTCTGGGTAGTTTTCCGATTCTTTGTTCAGGTGGAGCTTCCAAGTCTTTCTTTTGATGAAATTGTTAGTTCGATCCATCATCGATTCAAAGAAAGAAAGAAAGAAAATCCAACACAATGTTTTCCCCGTGAAAGTCCAAGAAAAACAATCATAGCGAGCACTAGGGCTAAAACTCAACACAGTGGCATAAAAAACCAACCAAAACCTGTCCCAAATTCAACAAAAATCAATATATTGAGACAAAATATGAAGAAACGTAGCGAAGAATGAAACGCACACCTGCCCAGGACTCCAAGGCCCAGATTCCCCCATCTTCCTTCCTCTGATAGAGAGAAAAAAACCAAGAACCAGACGAAAGAGAAACAAGAGCTTCTCAGACGAACACCATAAAGCGGGAGACAATTAAAATCCCAGAAACGCGATACCAGGGCAGAGACTGACCGACCCACCCAGGATTACCTCAAACCAAGCAAAGATCCGATCTCCTCTCTCTCTCTCTCTCTATTCTGCCATCTTTCTTGTCCTTTTCTTGGAGAAATATTAGCCTCGGGTGGGGGAGAGAGGATTTAAGCCACGATAAGGGAGGAGGAGGAGATCTGAAGCCAAGGTCAAGCGGGTGGGAGAGACGTCGGAAGGGCGGTCGCTGTCGCGGAGGGAAGGGGGAGGAGGAGCGGGTGGGGGGGTGGTTGTGCTTGCCGCTTCCTGGTTCGCCGGTCCTCGTCCTGGCGAGCAATGGAAACGTTCCGGTAGGTAGTTAAATCCTTCATTCCTACTCAATCCTTTGTCCGATTTGGTTTTTCTAAATATCCTTTTTATCATGATTACACTGATTGGGTACTCATTTAAGGCTCGGACACCTCTCAACTTGGTACCCGAACCGGAAACGATTGGTTCTCCAACCACAGCCGTTCATGATTGACACCACGGCTACGATTAAACGGACAACCACCAAAACGTACAGTATCGCGCGGACGGGACTCATCTGATCGTAGCCGTAGAACTCATCATGGACGGTTGTAATCGGATAAACCGGCCAAGTTTCAAACTTGGGAGAATCACCACTCATTAGTTATCTTTGCAAACAAAAATCTCGATTCTCAGCAAATATTTTATATTTTACAAACTTATAAAAAGCAAACAATTAAATCATGAAAAATTGGATATTCTTTGTTATCTTGAAAGTTAATTATATATATTGTTGGCAGAAAAAGAAATTTTTGGAAGGTGAATGGAACAGTTACAACATCTTTTTATAGCTTGTCTTAATAATAAATTATATTATATCTTGGTCTCTAATTATCATAAAATTTTTAAATAAAAATTTAAAAATAGACCATAGAAAATTTTTAAGCATCAAATAAGTTATGTCAAAAAATCGTAGTTTAGGTAAATACGAACCAATACTGCCATAATGCTAGGATCCTAACTTTTTTTCTCTAACAAAGTTGGTTTTGTGATGGAAAGTATAATCTTATATGCATACTTAGTGGAGCTAGCAGATTAATGTCTGTATCGCGTGATACAAATAAAAGTCTTCTAATTTTATTTTTCAAATATGATACCAAACATTTTGAAATAGCATGCACCATATGAGGCACCTAAAAGAAATGACACCAAGCTTGTTGGACTAAGAATTTAGCTACAAACGATAATACCACTAACATTCCAATTCATTTAAAAATTAATGTGTGGCAGAGGGCGCCCATTTTCCTGCCGCAGGGTGCAGAGTTGGCAGGGGATTTGCTAGACCACTTGAGGATGATGGCAGGAAGACTGGAGACTTTGGATAGAGGCATCATCCATGCTTATATAGCGTATCACATCTAACTAGACAGGAATACCCGCATCTTTGATGGTAGGAGAGCATCTCCGAAAGCTGTGGTGGATAGAGCCATCCGTCATACGACAGAGATTATCGCCGCTACCCGAGCACAGTCGCCAGAGTGGGCTAGAAACATCTGGGGCTCTCATTTTCGCTGCTACAGCGCCCCGAGTTACTCTTGTTTCTTGGGAGCCCCCACCCTCTGACCATCTCAAGGTGAACTTTGATGGTAGCGCATTAGCGAGAGGAGATAAAGGAGGGATGGAGTTTGTGATCCGGGATCACGACTCTAGGTTGATTGTGGCAGGCAGAAGGCGCACCTATGACTTGACCGCTATTAGAGCGGAGCTTAGAGCAGCGTGAGAGGGAGTCACCTATGCGAGAAGGATCATAGGCCAGACTGCATCATCTTGGAGAGAAACTTGACTACGGTGACTGAGTGAATTCATGACGTCGGGCGACACAGCGATAGTCACCCCTTACTCAGGGACATCCAGAGCCTAGTGACTGGCTGTAGCTCGTTTCAGGTTGCTCATGTGTTTCGGTAGGCGAACAAGGTAACAGACCTGGTTGCCTCTTTTGCTGCTCACCACTTGAGAGAGGTTTTATGAACAATAATTGTTTTTGCTCTCCTATTCTTATTTTTCTTATTTTGCTTGCACGAGCTACCGTAGTGCCCAAAAAAAAAATTAATGTGCGACAGCTCGAGGATAGTCATGTTACCTCATATGAAAACTATAGTCATTGTGCCGCACAAGACAAGGCTGGCTCACATACCATTACTTTTCTAGCGAGCCAACGGTATCATTTTACCAAATGGAGACCCAAGGTGGCAGAAAATTGTTTCTTTGAAATTGAATGGCTACTTGTTTGATCCGTCATACACATTCAGACAGCTTGACAGTCCGAAGAAACGTAGAACAAGTTATTGGAATACTTCAGCTTGGTTTCTAGATGTTGTGGCCAAGCCATACAACCAGCTATTATCAATTGAACAGCTTACAAAGTATGATTTCACCAAATCCAGCGGTCGTCTGTGAGACCTAGACATTGATAAGAAATTATTCAATAGTCTCAGCTTGATCTAAAATGTACGTAGCCAAGCAAATTAGCCAAGTATATATCACCTCCAATGGCTAGATGAGACTTGGCATAGATATTAGCAAGAAATGAGTTGGTATGACCGGTTAGAAATCAGGCTGAAAATTTAGTCATTGTTAAACGTGCTCGTGTAAGGTTGGTTCCAGGGTTTGTTAAGCTTAAATCAAAGCCATCAAGGGTCCATGTCTAAATTTTGTTCCAAGCCCTGGCAATTCAAGGATCTAGTTAGGTCCACGTTTGGATGTTAAAATATCATAAGATAAGATCCATTTGATATTCGGGTTGGATTTACGTATGCGAAGACCTCATAGCCTACACAAATGCATCGTGCTAAAGTTGTATAAATTGAGCACAAGATCCAATTAGATATCAAGCGACACATCTTGAACAATTAATTAGGCTAAAGCTATCCATGCTTTAATAAATTTATCAACCGGAAATCATGAATGACGGGTACTCATAGCTTATACACTTAATTAAAAATCGTATGCAAACTGCTCAAAAAATAAGTCAACTACAAACATCTAAAGATGTTTTAACATATTGTTATGTTTATTATTTCTCCCAACATGCTTGCCGAGTAGATTCTCTAGAGATTTGTTTGGCCATGGTTGGATGACGAGGCTCCAATATCAATAATCCAAGCTATTGGATGTAATCTGCTATTTTTAAACTACTTACACGTCATAAACTATATAATTTATAGACTCCTAACCTGTATACCGAGTAGTCAAAACTATATATTATTTTATATTATTTAAATAATTTAATTTTCAACTACTTCATACATAAGCTAGGAATCTTTGAATCATAAAATTTTTAATGTGCAAACGGTTTACAGGAAGTATAACATATGAAGTGGCTCGGATCATCAATGTTGAACTCCCATTATCCAACTATAACCTAATCAGATTTAAATAGAAATCTACTTGACTCGATCATAATCTACCTAAGTAACTAGTTGGAACCGGGTCAAGTCTTAAAACCTTAAATCCATATCTTGTATTCTATAAGCAGTTTTGGCCTGGGTCAACTCTATCTTGGCCAGACCTGTGACCAACCTGCAATTTTCAATGCGTTTGATGTTGGTCCAATACCTAACCCACTCATCAGCAGGTCCAGTCAGGTTTAGGTAGGTTTATTTCAGCTACCAGCCAAGTCGGTTGGAATGCCAGCCCGGTCATTCCCAGTATGACGATAATGATCGTGTTTGCTTCACCGTAACAACCGGCAAGCAAAGAAAAATGGCGTGGAATGCAATCCAACTTTTATGGGACACACTCCAAGGCTTCTCAAAAACGCTATTCGCCCGTCTCTCTCAAGCAGCTGTTTCCAAGCAACGGTCGTGCAGCGACGAAGTTGCCGTTTGAAAAAAAAGAAAATGAGTGCTTTTTGACAGCCGAAGCAGCTAAAATAGAGGAAATAGTAACGTACTGATAAAACATGATATCAGCACAGAAAACAAAGGAATCTTTCGGATGATGAGCGAAAGAATAATTGGTCAAGACACTTCACCCAATTGCAACAGAAACGTGCAGGTAGGCTGTCTAATTCAGAGTCTTATATAATTCTTTTTTTTTTTTCTTTTCTTCTTGAGATAACAATTCAAACCTCTAATAAACAAATAAGTTTGGTTACAAGGCATTGTTACTCCACGTTAAGTAAAGCAACAAACACATTGATGATGCGATAGTTAATTGACCAAAGATGTACATTTGACCGGGGGAAGAAATTATACCCTACACCGCATGCACCACAAGGCCGTGCATGCTAATAATCACAACCACTCATTTTTGTAGCAGTGCACTACTTGATAAAGAAAACCTACAAAAACAAGCAGCTATGATTGGCAGCGTACACGGCCACATGGTGCATACAGTGTAGGATATAATTTTTAAATAAAAATCATATGGGGCGAGGCTTATTTTTGCCACATTTTCTCTTTCACCCATCTTAAAGAAAAAACCCAAAAGTCAAATAAAAAAAGAACTTCTCCTACCAATAGAGCCGTCAATTCCATAACTTAAAATAATAAGAATAATTCACATGTCAAGAGAGACCATGCACGAAGAAAGACTGTCTCATCCTCTTTTTGCCTCTTCAAGTGATACCATAAGCTTCTTTGATATACATCTAGTAGCAACCCAATACATACCTCTAGATAAATTGATATATAGCTTTCAGAATATGATGTTCACTGATACATACTATATGGCTAATCAATATACACCTAGCAATATAATCATTCAATATCCCAATATACACCTCCAGATAAATCAATACACAGTTCAAAAAATGATGCTCATCGATACACACTATATGGCATATACATACTTGTCGGCTTTCTGATACATATTATAAGCTTTTCTGATACACATCTAGCAGCAACCCAATACACAACACCTTTAGGTAAATTAGCACATAGTTTCAGAATATGAAATTCATGAATACACACTGCATGAATAGGTGATACATACCTAGTAAAATAGTTATCCGGCATTCTAATACACACATTTAGGTAAACTGATACACAGTTTCCAAAAAAAAGAAGAAAGAAACTCGGGAGGAGAAGAAGACCCTCGTCGATGGGAAAGACGATTTGATGAGAAAGAGGATGAAATGAGAGGGTTGAAGAGGAAAAAAGAGAATGCGGTGATTTTTTCTTTGCGAATGGTCTCTCTTGACGTGTGCAATTTTCTTTCCTTTTGTATTTTTTTTCTTTAATTAGGAACAAACAGACTCTGTTAGTAGAAATTCTCTTATCCCTTTTAGATTTTTGCTTTAATATAGGTGCAAGAGAAAATGTATCAAAAAAAGAGCCCCACCTCATTTCTTTCTATGGTGCCCGTTCCATATAACTTTTGTTCATAATTTCTCGTAGGAAGCGGGGAGTGAGAGAGAGTCATAATAAAGAATAGTAAAAAATAAGTATAGTAGAATCTCATAAAAGATTCATTTAAACTAATCTCAATAAATGTGACTCCCTGGAGTTGCTGCCCATATCTTTCACTCAGGTGATCCTCGTTTCACCCACAGAAGCAGCTGGTGCAGGATCTTTTTTTGAGGCAAACAGCTGGTGCAGGATCAAACTATTAAGTAATGGTATGTTTCTCGGGTGACATCAACCAACCAGGAACTATTCAAGACCTGAACCAAGTCAAGATGAGTAAGATGAGAGAATAGGGGGGGAATAAATAGAATAATAGGGGGTTGTAGCGTCCGCATGTTAGCATAAATGGAAGAATAGTGGGGTAGGTAACTCGTATCTCACCATCAAGTCCAACACCTTGCCCGCTTTCTCTATGAAAATAAAGCCAATCATGGGGCCACCTCTTTATAATGTTGTGACAGTCTGCAGTAATATAAGAAGTATGATGGGAAAGAATTAGCATCCATATATCCAAGTGACTGTAAGAAACTACACACACAGCGAGAGAGAGAGAGTAAAGAAGTGGGATATTCATTTTCAATTCATTGACATGATGAAATAGAGTATATATATATATGAAAAAAATCATCATATTTATGCCCCTTTTGCAGTATGTGGAAAGTCAATATATCATGCCACTGTGTAGGAAAGGAAGCATCAAGTGCCAAGGCTGAAGTTCTAAAATGCTAATGCAGTAAAAGAAGTCATAGCTCATAAGAAACATTTTCTAGTCAGAGAATGCATTTTTTGTTCATAGAACCATATCTTTCATAAAATGGGGAAAAGATGCTTGAAAAGTCAAACTACATAACACATAATTGTGATTGCTGACAAAATATAGATTCCATAGAACATTTATCCTAACAAAAGATTAATTGGAACAATTTCCTTGTCATTATGGAAGAACCTTTACAATCACAAATCTAGACCAAAGATTTTGTCTAATTTTTCTCACTTAAAGTCTACAACACATGATCTTGTATAGTCCATTTATGCTTGTGGAAAGGACATTTTAATTTTTAACATACATGAAACGTTAGTAATCCAGCCCAAAAGCTCAAGCAGATTGGAGGATGGACTCATGCACTTAAGGCCACATAAAGTCTGTTGTCTATCCGACATGGGATTATCTGACTCTTTAAGACCTCCTTGCATGCGGAGAACCCACAAGAGGAAACTCGAAAAAGGGTGACATGTGGAAAGCAAGGGAGGAGAACAAAGCAAAGATGGCTAAGGCTAAGCTAGCTCTGATACCATGTTGAATAACCAATTGACTCCAAAAGCTTAAGCTGATAGAGAAAGGGTAAACAATACATATAAAACCTTAGTACCACGAACATGAAAGCATAAACGAGTCAAGAATGACTCAAGGAAAGACTCAAGAAAGTAAACAGAGAAAATTGGCCTGAATGGGTCATGACTCCAGCCATGTTACCTTGTTAATGAACCACTAAACCTCAAAAAGCTTTATGGGCCCATGTGTATTTAAGGCCACCTAAAGTCCTCTGCCTATCCGATTGGGGACTATCTCGCTCTCCAACACCCCCTTGCATGTGGAGAGCCTGCAAGATGAAACTTCAATACCATGTTAACTTAATACTAGACCCTAAACTTGAGGTCTAGTAGTTAGTTAACAAGGAAATCATATGATTTTTAAGAACAGATGTTTTTTTGTTTAAAAAAAAAATAAGAGTAGATAGAGTATAGGTTGCAAAAAGGAACACAAAATTAGCTCATGACAATTTTAGTTAGGAGTAACTGCAAAAGTCAAGAAAATGGCATATAATTTTTTATCAAGCAGATAGTTTGACCACAATTTCCACCTTTGGTCAATATTGAATGTTAGTTTTCTTAACCACCTAAGACAAACTTGTCATCCTCATTCTCTATCCATTCGATTCTGTAAAATCTTGCAGTTAGCGAGGAAAAAAATAAAGTTGGGACCTAGGGGAGGATATCAAGTGTACAACTAAATTACACTGCAAAATGATGAATTTCACCAAAACACTAGTTAACCATATCTTCTCTACCCATGTAAAATAGTGCAGCAGAATTTCACTAGATTATTCTCCATACGTTCATTATCTGCTAATCCTCATACCTTCATGAATATTTCTTACAAACAAACCAATATATATATATATATATATATATATATATATATATATATATATATATATATATATATATGTCATGAAATGTTGATTAGCTTTAGCATTATCTCTTTGTTAATCAGTATGGATTCATTTTCATCTAAGTACTTAAAGTATAATTATCAACTCAGATACGAGGAGCTGCATGATTTGGCTTGCCAAATCTAAGAGCAAGGTTTTCTTGCAACTTCACAATAGAAAAAAACAGTCAAGGAATCGAATAGGAATAAGGCAATAATTAGGTGTTAAACCCGAAAAAATATTGATTAAGATTGCATAGTCTGCGGAATAGAAATCCAGGAAAAATCATGGTCCATAGCCACCCTTTCTTCAAAAAAAGAAGGCTGAATTGTTAGATGAATATTCCACTGAAACAAGTCAAGAAAAGAATTAAAGAATGTATTAAGTGAGCATCATGAGCTTTGTTGTGTATGGAAAATGATATCATCTTAAAAATTGTAAAAAAAAAAAACTCTGTTATTCTGCAGATTATCACAATTGGCAACTGGGAACAGTAATATTCAACAACTCCAGCAATTGCTATCTTTTCTTCTTATTACAGACTTGCCATCAGAGCCAGACCATCAAGAAGAGTTATACTCTCACAGAAGGTAAGCATATAGGTATTCCTACCACTAGAGTGATACCTGGACCATAAACAATTTCCTCATATAAGTTTCTTATGTATAGGTTCAGCCATAACTAATGTCCTTGACTTCAACTTATCAAGTGCCATCCCAACAGTCTGGTACATTATATTTGATCCTTGCTAGTCCATGCATGTCTACCCATCAAACTTGGACTGCATGTTTTGAAACAAGAACTTGGTCAAGCCCTTGTACGAATTCAACAACAGGGAAAATTATTTCTTACATTCACCAGAAAGACTATAAGACTTAGTTTCTGTTATCAAATATTGAAACAAGAACCCAGTTAGTAAAGTGTACGGATTCGGTATGACAATACCTAGAGTTATGGCATAATCACATGGACAGATATAAAACTAAGTCTCACCTCTGATCTATATTGTAAAATTGCATATAACAGAATATATGGGTCAACTGTTGCATGCATCAGGAATTTGTACTTCATTATCTTTTTAGCCTTTCCTTTTTGGGATTGAGGGGAGGGTGCAGAACAGAGGGAAAGAAATACCTCTTTCGCATAGAATGACTACTTGCAAACCACTTTGTTTTGGAAGTTTCTTCCAATCAATTGACTTCCCAAGTAATTTATAATAGCCCGCAGTTTGAAATATTGCTAGTTGCTGCTCATTTCTATTCTTTCCATGTCACACAGATTCCAAGTTCAGCAGTCTTGGACCTTTTTCCAATTCTTTTTGCTCCTGGTACCTAGTTCAAATCATGCACATCTTTGCTTCTTGCCAAGATCATTTTGATGGGATATCTCTTGTTATCGCTGTTCTATTTGTCCTTGCTATTTTCATTGTGCATCTTCACACCACTCATATGATTTAGGACCTTTGCCATTAACCACAAGCCACAAACAATCACCAGCAATCTCCACATGAACAAAAACCTTCCCTGAAGTGGTGAAAGCGACTTGAATCCCTCAAGACAATCTCACGTCCCACAATCTTTGATATGACTTTTATGGCAGAGTGACAATCACCACAAACCCGGAGGTTCTTCATAATGCGAATCGTGCTGCCTTCTACAGTACTAAGCAGCGCAAAGGCAATAGCAAGCTTCTCGCTGTGGTATGTCAACACGGCCTCCTTCTGTTCATCATCCACGTCATGTAATGCAAAACTCCTATCATAAACATATCCATGCTCCTTTAGTTTCCCTCCCAGCCAATCCAGTTTTTTGTATATCTCTTTGGTCATTGGGTGAGACCTATCTCCACAAACAAATTCATGCCTCGAGTCCTTTAGTGTAATCCAGCTATAACCTGGTATCTTCATGATTCCTCGAATCCTCATCATCACTCTAGTTTGGGAGACATCATTCCACTTACCAGCAGAAGCATATATGTTGGACAGTAAAACATAAGCTGCACTATTATATGGGTCCAGATCAAAGATCTTCTGCGAAGCTCTTCGAGCAACTTCTAAGTTAGTATGCACTCTACAGGCGCTAAGCAAAACCAGCCAAACTGCAACATTTGGTTTCATAGGCATGCTACTTATGAAATCTTCAGCTTCCTCCAAGTTTCCGCATCGACCCAAAACATCAACCATGGAAGCATAGTGCTCAAGCTTCACATCAACCAAAAGGTCCTCTTTTAATTGTTGGAAAATTTGTCTTCCCCTCTCAATCATCCTAGAATGGCTACAAGCAGTCAGCAGCCCAACATATGTAATCTCATCAGGTTGTTCAAGGCTCGATTTCATGTCACCAAAAAGCTTTAGGGCCCACAATGCATAGCCATTTTGTGCACAACCAACTATGATAGAGTTCCATGACACAAGGTTCCTCCTCCTCATGTTGTTAAATACCATTAAGCTGTTATCTATGTCCCCGCATTTTGAGTATAATACAATGAGAGAATTCCCCACGAACACATCAATATCTAATCCTAGCTTAATTGCATTCCCATGAATCTTCCTACCTTGATCAAGGGATTCTAGTCCACTGCATGAGTTCAATGCACTGGTGAATGTGGATTGGTTCGGCCTGATCCCAGAAAGAACCATTCTGTTGAACTCATCCAATGCATCCTCATGCCTACCATTCAAACCATAAGCGGTTATGAGAGCTGTCCATGAGACCAAATTCCTGTCCCCATTTTCATGAAATAATTTGGTAGAGTTCTCAATCTGCTTGCAGTTGGCATACAGGGTAAGAAGAGAAGTGGAAACAAACGTATCTGAAAGATAGCCCACTTTTGAAATATAAGCATGAAGCTGAGTACCCAGCCCTAAATCTAGCCCATTGGCACATGCTGTCAGTGCACAGGCATACGTGCTTGATGTGGGCTTTATCCCTGAAGCCCACATTTGTTCAAAAAGGTGCAGTGCTTCGTTGCTCTCCCCATTCTGATCATATCCCCCAATCATCGCAGTCCAAGAGATCACATTGGGGCACGGCATTTTCTCAAATAACAAGCGAGCATCCATAACTCTACCGTTGCTGCAGTACCCCGATATCATAGAATTCCATGCAGCGGTGTCCCTCTGAGGCATCCTCCAGAACAATCCCTCCGCAGCATCAATTCGACCAACCTGTGCGAGCCCATTTATGATAGTAGTCCAAGAGATCACATTTCGCTCGGGCATTTCATCAAAGAGCTTTTCAGCAAGATGCAGATCTCCACAGTCCAGGCAGGCCTTGATCATAGAATTCCAGGAGGCTGCATCTCGGGCCGGCATCTCATTGAAAAGTTGAAAAGCCTGGTCAATGCGTTTGATTCGTGCGTAGCCAGTGATCATCATGGTGTAGAGATGGACGTCGGGAGACGAGATTCTCGAGAAAACATGACGGGCTCCATCGATGTCATTGTTTCCAAGGAGATGGGAGAGTATTGCCTTCCAATGGGAGCTGCCTTCTTTGAAGTCACGCTTCGAAGCCGCGGAGGGAGGGAAAGTTTTGTGGCGGGTAGTGGAGGATCCATGAAGAGTGAGGTGTTTGTGATGGCACACGGAGGGGTTGCGATTCGAAATTGGCGCGGGAAGCCTCCTCATGGCTGTTTATTGGGCCGCTCTGACGAAGCTCCGCAGATATTTCAATAGGAGGCTCCCAGCCCAACTTTCCCAAGTCCTAACCCAATCAAATAGTATTATGATCACGTCGCCTAAGGAGTTAGAATCAAAAAGGAGAACTTAATGACCGGCCTTTTAGTGGGACTGGACTCTTACACTAAAAAAAAAAAGAAAAAAAAGCCTCTTTTCACTAATCTTTTAACATCCGGTCTGGTAAAGTACACACATGACACACCATAGTGTGGCAACATATGGAAAAAAGACTAGAAATTAAACAGCGGGCCAACCACCCTTTTTTTTCTTGCAAGCAGGCCTACGGAGGAACCGTATATTAAATTATGCAATCAAAATATTAATGAAATTATGATGGAGACAGGATGGAAAACTTGCAATAAAAAGATCCTATAACTTCAAGCCCGATGAAAAATCAAAGGCTTACTGTGGAGTGACTTCGTTAAGGGATCTTAAATAATCTTCCTTGTTTTTTATTTTTTTGTTAGATTATGATGACCGAACATTCATACTCTCTATATACGGCTCAAACTTAAGAATTTATAAGTAATTAAAGATCCAATTATAGACATAGCAACACTTTTTTTCTGGACATAAAAATGGTCATGTACTTTTTTTTTTGTGGGCCAAACTTATGTCTTTAAAGTATATTTAGAACCTATAACTAATTCAAGATGCAACTAAAGGTAATTTTCTAATGATATGTCCCATAAGAAGTTTATATAGCGCTTTTTCAGTAGTCGTGCATATCTCGAGCCTTTTAATAATTAAAATCCCCCTTAGTTACCGGTCCACCATTTTATTTTTCTTTCAATTTATTTGGTGGAGCCACCCTCAAATGATTGCAACAGTCAATATATCCATCTCCGATGAATGATAATCACAACAACAGGTCGTTTTGAGCAGTTCCGGCGCTTCAAGTGCCGGCCGGATCTCGTTCAAATCTAAGACGGGCATTCTTACATATACCCCCCTGCCAAAGTAATATTGACGATCAGTGTCCCACCGACTGCTATGAGATCGTCAAATTGAGACCTATGGCTATCTGGTCGTAGAATCCCTAGATCGATCCTACTCCCAGTTCTCCTCTCCCTCCCTCGGGTCCTCCTCGGCGACACCGAGCTGCCGAAGGTCTCCCGCCGGCCACCCTCCCTCCTCCGCTTCCGCCCCCCCCCCCCCCTCAGATCCGTCAGCCCACCGCCACCCGCTGGTACACGCTGTCCCCTCCTCCCTCTCCATCTTTTCCTCTCTCTCTCTTTTTCTTTCAGGATTCTTGAGAGATTTATCTGTTCTTCCTCAATTGTTATCTCTTCTTACCTTGGATCCGGCAACCCACTCGCCATTGAGGAATTTCCTTTACCCTTGACCACTATTTGGTCGTTGGTTATCCAACTATCTCCTAAACCAACATCTGGAGGCTTGGACGGATAATGACGTTATGATATCTAGGTTTAGAGCGTCTGTGTTATTACTCTGGGCCCAATTTCGTAAGTTTGTATAATGTGAGTGATTGTTTAGTGCATCTTATTGGTGATGTTTGATGGAAGTCACTATAGGACTCATTTTCTCTTGCTCTTGTCTCATACAAGCTTTTTTTTTTTTTTTTAAATGGATGATACATACATTTCTAATATGGATACATCCAATAAAGTTAGAAAATAACACGTTCCATAGCGCTCGAGGAAACTCCCCTATTCCAACCCACGGGGTGCCTCCGGAGTGACTGGCCACATACGAAGTCATCCAATCTCCGGCCCGTTTGCCTCTCTAAAAACACGCTTGGCTTGGATGACCACACCACCACTTATCATAGCCCGAATGTCCTGAAGCAAGAGGTGGCCCCCTTCACCGTCACTGGTGCCATCTTGAATCCATCCAATCATAGTAGTCGAGTCACCTTTAAGTATGACTGAGATAGTCTGCAACACTCGCCGAGCATGACCTAGGCCAGCCCATGTCGCCCTCAGTTCTACTTCAGGAACTGAGGTGTCAAAAAATCTAGCAGCCTCCAGCAACCACTACCTTAGAGTCTGGGCCTCTGATGATGAAGCCAACACCTCCTCTCCTACTACCATCAAGCACGCAATCGTCGAAGTTGACCTTGAAGAAACTCGGAGGTGAGGGCTCCGTAAGTGAAATACACCGTCCGAGGCGCTACACGAGCAAAAAAAGAGCCCCAGATGTTCCGAGCTATCAGAGGTTTATGCGACAGGTTTGCATAAGTAATCTCAACCGTCTGTATCCGGGCACGCTTCACAATGAACCTCAGAGATGGGCTACTCTCGCCAAAGGTCTAGGCGCTCCTGTCGTACAAGCTTTTCAACACCTTCAATAACACCATATGGAAAACCTCCTTCAATCAGAAGCCTATACTTCTTTTTAATCAATTGGGTATTCCTTTTTATATAATATATTGGGTCCTATCATACTAGCACTAGACCACCGGAGCCCTTCATAACTCTGCAGTTTGGTGTGATTGGTTATTTTTTCTTATAAAATTCTCCATCATTATCATCTTATTCTCTACCCTCTTTGTTTGATAATAAGTTGGAAGGAGGAAGATGGAGATGACTATGATAGAGGAATTTTACGAGTAGCTTAAAATGAGTCAGCATGTCCTCGGGAAGGGATGTTGTTTTGAACGTAATCTGAAGAGCTTAGAAAGAGGAGGGGGAGATCAAATAATGCTTTGATCAAATTACTGGAAAGAGATATAATAAGCTTTCCATTTTGAGGGTTTTGCCTTAAATAGATAGAGATACCATACTGAAAAATGAATACTGAGCCATGCAACATTGCTTCATTTCTTTATCTCTCTGTAGCAGTATTCTTCATCTCTATGTTTTGGTGTTCTAGGAATGTTCGCAAACTTGGTTTTGCTTGATCAAAAATGTTATGATTTTGGTAGTCTAGCTCTTGTTTATGCTGCTTTGCTTGAAAAAGTATTAAGAATTACCAATTAATTAAAACCAAGGAAATTTAGGAAAACATCATAAAAATAAATTAGACATTCATATTTTTATAGCTCTGGACTTTTGGCAAACTCTTGCATGATAATTGAAATATTTATGATATTTGAGTTTCAGGATAGCCAAACCTCCACTAAATCTGTTTGAATCATTACATTGTGGATCTTTCTGATGCCCACAAAGTCAAAATCTAATTTCGAGAAGGTGCTTCCAACATTGAAAGAATGATGAAATGATAAAGTAGTGGCACAGGTAGCTTATATATACAGTGAATTTGGCCCATAACTTTCTTTCAGGCCTAACTAGGAAACTGTCTTGAGTTTCCGCTCTAGGGTTCAAGTGAAATGTCAAACTTTATGTTCTAGCGAGTTCTTATTTACCTTTTTATTTTTTGGTTAGAGAACATATACCTGTGTTTAGTAGTTTTCCTATTTTCATGTATATGTGCGTATATACATAGAAATGCATGTACGTATGCAGCTGCAAATACTTGTTTAGTGTTCAACAGTCATGTTTGCTTCTCTTCTGTAAGTTTGAAGAGGATTGCATGTCCTGTATAAACACATTCTTGATGCATGCAGTCCTAGCATGTTCTTTCTTGCCTAAGAATTATATGTTTTGGCCTTATGTCATAATGAGAGTGCTTTCATTATTCAATCAGCTCCTACAGATGCACCACAAGACTTGAGTATTGCTTTGTAGAAATTCTTTTTCTTGCCCTGGATTTTTGATACATTCTGTTTCAAGTGGGTGGCAGATATAGTTTATACTTACATACATACGCATGTCTATCAGTATATGCGAACAGAGAAAAGCTAGAAATACTTCAGGAGTTATTGGTCTGTACTTCCTCCAACCAAAATTCAATGGCAGCCCTTTGAAAGTGAAAAGTCTGACCTTTGATCATGATCTATGATGTTTGTATTGCCTGGAAATGAAAAAATATCAAGTGTTTCAAAGGTCTCTTATCTATGCATTAAACAAGCACAAAATGGAGGGTAACAACAGTTAGTGTGCTAAATTGTTTTGCAGGCTATGCAATTCAAAATTGTCACTTATCTATCTACTTCCATAGGTAAGAATTTTAAGAGACCTCTAGAGCATGTGGTTTTTGGTTTCATAAATCATATTCTTTCTTGCCTAAGATGTGTGTTCTGCATAAAATTATATGTTTTGGCCTTATGTCATAATGAGAGTGCTTTCATTATTCAATCAGCTCCTACAGATGCACCACAAGACTTGAGTATTGCTTTGTAGAAATTCTTTTTCTTGCCCTGGATTTTTGATACATTCTGTTTCAAGTGGGTGGCAGATATAGTTTATACTTACATACATGCGCATGTCTATCAGTGTATGCGAACAGAGAAAAGCTAGAAATACTTCGGGAGTTATTGGTCTGTACTTCCTCCAACCAAAATTCAATGGCAGCCCTTTGAAAGTGAAAATTTAGACCTTTGATCATGATCTATGATGTTTGTATTGCCTGGAAATGAAAAAATATCAAGTGTTTCAAAGGTCTCTTATCTATGCATTAAACAAGCACAAAATGGAGGGTAACAACAGTTAGTGTGCTAAATTGTTTTGCAGGCTATGCAATTCAAAATTGTCACTTATCTATCCACTTCCATAGGTAAGAATTTTAAGAGACCTCTAGAGCATGTGGTTTTTGGTTTCATAAATCATGATCAATGTTGTGATTTTCATTTCAAAAGGGTTGTTATCAATTTACTGTTTTTGCATAAAGTAGTAGGGATGAGCTACTCCAAAAGTATTTTAGCGTTACTTGTTCTATATATGTATTGTGTAGGATTTCTAGATTTTTATGAGGTTTCAAGTGTCTCTCATAATCACCCTTCTGTGACTGATCTTGTCGTTTGCTTAATGTTGGATCTGACAGCACCCTTTAGCTCTCTGTTTCACTTTTTTGGAGAGGTCAAGGTTCTCTTTTCTGGTAGTATTCAATACCTACTTCACCAGTGTTGTAGAAATGTTTCATGTTAAAAGGACTCTTTGGTGATGCTACTTTACTGTTCCATTGAATCCTTCTAGGATCTTGAAATTAGTTTGTTGTAAGATTGTTCGACTGTCTGCAACTAAGATCCACTTTGTTGCATCGAGCCATTGGTGCTTCCTGTTTGTCCCTGTGAGTCTAGGGAACTGCACATGTTTGCTTACGCGATTTATCTGGTAGACTCCAGGATGCAATGCTAAGCATTTTAGAATCTTTTTCGTCGATCATGTGACTTTTGTGGTTCCACAAGTTTATGTTTGTTTCATTCTTGTGTGCAATACAAATACGTTGTGCACACCAAAGCTATGTTTTGTCCTCTATCAACAATTTTTTCTCCTGGAAAGTTTTATATTCTTCCTCCTACAATTCGACCCTCTAATTTAACCCTTAAAGCATGCATATTATTTCTTGTCTAAAAACACTATACATAGTTTCATTCATATTGGGAAAAAATCATAATTGAAGTTCTTTCATAATGAATTTCTCAGGTTTGGACAGATCAGGATTGATCTGAATTCTATATGAAGTTTTGAGTGCTCAACCCATGCAATCCAATTACTTGACATAACAGCTTAGGAGTGATTTGAACCTGATGGGGCCAAAGATTGGATACTGAATCTGAAAGCCGAATTGGTTTGAAAACAAAAAAGGAAAGAAAGGACAAAGGAGTTTAGGATTTGGCGTTAAACGATGCCAGCAGTTCTTTTTTCTATTTTGTGTGAGTTCATGCACACGTGCATTGGAGAGGGTGGAAGATTTTGAGGGTGGGGTGAGGGGAAAATGACAGAGGATAAGACACGCACATAAGAGAGAGAGAGAGAGTCACCTGGGTTCCTGGATCCGCGGTTGCCAGTCCCTCCTCACTACACTGGATAGGGATATAAGTGGAGAGTGATGGTGACTAGAGCTATGGTGCATAGTGTATGTTCCATCCACCTCGAGGATAGTGGGAGGAGGGGAGGGTGAGTGGGTGCTCTCTCCTCTCTCTTTAATGCTCTGATTAAAATAGATACACGAGCTTCCACACTTAGACCTTGATCTAACTGTGAACCTATAACATAAGTGTATTATCTATGTAGTTATATAATGTCTAATTATAAATAAGTCAAATTGGGTTATAATCAGGTTGTATTGATCCAGGCACAAGCCTAGTCCAATTTCTTAGTTGGTTTGTCTTATCAGGTTATCCAGTCAAAATTGCCTGCCAAACTGTCTGAATTGTGGGTCAGGATCTGATCTGTTGATAGGCCTAACTTGAAGGACCCAATTTCTAGATTTTTTTTATCTCATTATGTTTTCCATTAATTATGTTGCTAATATTTGTAACTTGTTAGCTAGTTTCCTTTCTTTTTTTTTTCTTTGTCTTTTTTTCTTTCTTTTTTCTTTTTTCTTTTTCCTGTTGCATTATCTACATTTCTGGACCTGAGCATATAATGACCTCCTCCCTTTGTATTTATAATTCTGTAAGTTAATTGTATAATCATTAAGTTGTTTCTAGTAGTAGTAAGCCAACTTGGATACAATATGTGGCCCAAGAGTTCAATTGGCATGTTTACAAATTGAATCGAGCTTTCTTGTTCCCTATGGATGATGGGATCATGAAAACACTTGCTTTCAGTTGCAGGTTGATCTCACCATGTCATACACCAAGGCCACTGATGCCAGTGGTCATGCTTCTGAGGAGGGTCCTGAACTCATGGACCTAATTGAAGAGAACGCAATGCCATCATCCCAAGCAGAGGTGATAATTCTGCTTTCCTTTCCTTGCTTTCCTTTTTTTAAAATAAATCTTCAAATAATTCTTGATGTATTGCATTTATTAATTATTGAAATTTCTTTATATAGGTAAAACACCTGATGAACTGGTTTGCAGCTTTGATCCATTCTAGTATACTGTATGTGGTTCCAAATCATTTTAATAAGACTGGTATTTGTCTCTTTACAGGAGGAAGCAATCAGGAAAAAATATGGAGGAATATTACCCAAAAAACCACCACTCATATCTAAGGTGTTTGCTCTTTTACTTATTCTGTTCGAGAACTGGCAATAATGCTGTTTTGCAGTGAGCTGAAAAGTGGTTTATATTGCTTGTTTTGAGTATCATGCTTTCAAAGAAATAACTTTTACTTGTTATGTTCAGGATAATGAACGTGCTTACTTCGATTCTGCTGACTGGGCTTTAGGAAAGGTACTATGAATATGAATCTATATAAATCAGAGTGCTAGAGCAGATGTGGTTTTCATCTAACATAACCAGCCAGGTTTATGATATTCATCTAACCTATTCTTGATATCCAACAGCAAGGTGCACCCGTTGAGAAGCCCAAAGGGCCACTCGAGGCACTTCGCCCAATATTGCAGGTGATATATATTTCCCTCTTTCCCACCGTGCTCACAGACATTACATCAAAGGTGTAAAATGGGAAAGTTCCTTTTACATCCTTTTATCCTAATAACTTGTTCTTCAGGTATGCACATAGGTAGATGTATGGTATTTTTCTCATCATCCTTCCTAGAGGGAAATGGAACTGTGCGCTGATTTGCGCTTCCATTTATACTTGCATTTTATGAATCGACCTTTGTGCTCTCTGCACCATATGTTTTCAATATGCTTATGCTGCGTTACTTTAACTTGTTCTTGTGTTCAGCCGACTCTGCACCAGCAAGTGCGTTTGCGGAGGTCTATTTACACGTCCTCTGACACTGACGGTATCTCTGATGATTGAATTGCCATTTATATTTCTTCATTGTTTTCCATTATAAAAATAACAATTATTCTAACTTTCATTTGGTTACCCCATAGATGGAGGCAATGCTGCTTCTGAGGTGAACCAGCAATGAGTGACTTCGAGTCGTGCCCACTGGAGAGCCTTTCCATGGCACCACCTTTTGTTGTATGCATTGCAACAGAATGGAGTCCATTTGGTAGGCTTCCATGAATAAGTAATCACAGTTTTTAGTTATATTTGCTGCTGTTAGTAGGAATCTTTGTGGCCTCTCCGCAGCTGAGACCGGTGGCACTGGAACTGCCAGTGACAAAAGTTTATGAATTCATAATGGATCAGCTCGTAGAATGACATCTAGCTCATAGGCACCATGCTTCCTGTTATTTCAGTGAAATGTCCTAGATTACCGATTTTCATGATTATAATGTGACAAGTTACAGCATAGTAATTGCTAATTAAGTTTGAGACGCTTGGAGGATGCGGTTAAGATAATCTACATGAATGTTGGTCAAAGTTCTTTGAACCGCGCGAAGGTCAAAAAGAAGTAACTTTGTATCTCTATGAACGGCATATAACAATCCAAGAAGCGTTCTTCCTGCTGTTTCAATTCCAGTTACAAAGAAGAGTATCCTCGAAAGTTCTGTCAGACAAGGTGATCCAAGGCTTTTTGACTTTCCCAGGAAAATGTCGAAAAATTTCTTAATTGATGATTTAAGAGGGCTTATAACTTGGACATCAATTAGAAGACTCATTTTCTCGAATTACAGCATACCTTGTACCATAATCAGTTTCAGGTGTTGCCAATCATGTGATAAATTGCTGTTTTTCATCACGCTGGTGTAATGGAAATCGCTCAGCATCTGGATTTGGTTGTTAACATCATCTTTGTTCTGATCTGAAGTTCAGCTGTCTGGACCACAATATTACCTTTTCCTGTCGTGCCACTTTTGGTCTTTCAATGCGCATGGGTGTATGATGTCCTTTTGCTTCGAGTGGATCATAAAAATAGTATGTAAAACTAAGCAGATGCAATATGTTGACGCCTTTATGCCATTGTTCTTTTCTCCACCTTTTGCTTTCTCAAGCAAGGGGTTTTTTAAATCCATCATGTTTATTTATATAGCAAATGTTCATAAATTCACACATAAGCCATAACATATCATGGGAACAGTTGATATGATCATAATTAAAATTTGCATCATCTAAACTAGGTAAGCATCCTTTGTCCATAATTATCATGGAGCTACAGCATTACTCAGATGGATTTATTAATAATAGTTATTACATAATTGGATGCACCTTGGAATACTTTGGGCGCTCATATTAGTTTGTGTACATAATTCTTCAAAAGAACGAGAGGTTGAAGGGATGGCAAGCAGGTGTTCTATCTATAATGGGTAGAGTCACGCTGGTGCGATCAGTTCTAACCTCTATCCCCATTTACCTATTATCCAATACCATGGTGCCCTTTGCAACGATACGGTGTATGGAGAGGCTTTTCAGAAGCTTCATCTGGGGGTGGCATGGGGACCAAGGTGGAGTTCACCTACTGGCTTGGGAGATTATATGCCAACTGATGTCTAGAGGGCTGGGAATCCACTAATTGACCGACTGTCGGGAGATCCTTGTGATTAGATTGGCAACCAGGTTTTTTTTAGAGCCGGAGAACCTTTGGGGTTCCCTTTTGAGGGCAAAGTGCAGAGATCTAGCCGACCCGTTTGTCTTCTAGACGGATCGATGTTGCTCCTTCATCTAGAGAGAGATCTGTACCCGCGTTTCGGTGGTGATATCGGCGATCAGACAGGAGATCGAAAATGCCTAGGCTATCAGTATCATGGAGGACAGGTGGCTATTTGAGGTGCCTTTGCAGAGTTGGCCCACCTTGATTGACCATGGATAGTTGGAGGGGCGCCGAGTGTGTGAGTTGTTTATTCAGGGGGAGCGGAGGTGGGACAAGGCTCTCATTAGGCGGACATTTGGAGAGCAGCTTGCCGAGCAGGTATTAGCGCTGTCGATCTCGATTGGGGAGGCGGTGGACAGGAGAATATGGAGCTTGACCGGAAGGTCCGGGGTACGAGCCCGAGATGTGGCTGGGATGGTCAGGAGAGTGTCAGCTCGACAAATGAATGAAGGATGGATTTGGAGGATGTGTATCTATCCTCGGGTTGCTCTGTTCCTCTAAAAGATGGCTTGGGGATATTTGTCTACTAGAGATGTGCTTGTGAGGCGAAGAGTGAGGATTCCTTTAGTTTGTATGGTCTACCCAGAGGTGGAGGAGTCTATCTACCATGTTATCATCGAGTGTCCACGGGCTAGCCAGATCTGAGGGTGTGCCCTGCCCCACCCCTACTCGCGGCAGGGGTGGACGTCAATCGAGGACTTCTTATGCTACCTGAAGGACTTGGTGCGATGGTCTGGGCTTAAGGAGAGAGGGACACGGGCTGCGTACCTGGCCTACCACTGTTGGTTGGACAGGAATACTTAGGTCTTTGAGGACGGCAGCTCTCATCCGAGGGAAGTGGCAGACAAAGCTCTACAACATACAACGGAGTTTCTCAGCATTTCTGGAGGTTCACCTATTGGGTTAGTTAGGAAAATTTGTGGCACTTATTCTGCTCTTGCAGCGACCAGGACTATTTTTGTTTCCTAGGTGCCCCCATCTCCTGGCTTTCTCAAGGTGAACTTCGATGGCAGCGTCAGCGAGAGAAGGAGCTGCGGAAGTATGGGATTCGTGATCAGAGACCACGACGCCAGGTTAGTGGCGGCAGGGGAGGCGGATCTTCGACACGTATGTTGCTTGCGTCGAGCTCAAAGCGGCATGAAAGGGCATTTCCTATGCGAGGCAGGTATTGGGCTCAGATCGCATCCTTCTCGAGGGGGACTTGGCTATAATAATTGAGTGGATTCGGAGTCAGAGAGATGGTGTAGAGGGGAGGCCGCTGCTCCATGATGCCCGCAGATTGCTAGGGGAGTGTCTCTTATTAAGCCATGCATATAATCAGGAAGGCCAATGGTGCTGCAGACTGTATTGCCTTTTATGTAGCCCATTATTCTGGAAGTTTCATGTGGGTGAGCGACATGTCAGTATTTGTGCCCTTATGTAGTCTTTTATTTTCTGATTTTGTTGATTGTATCCACACTCGTCGAATGTGAGCTGTTCTTGTACTTAGAAGAAGAAGAGGAGGAGGAGGAGGAGGAGGAGGAGGAGAGAGAGAGAGAGAGAGAGTTGGAGCGAGAATGCAAGTAAAAGACTGTAACAAGTTCTGTAGTCTCATCCAAGGATGCGACCTGTAGTGATATCCAAGGATGCGACCTGTTTGCTTCAAAAGATTCTGTAGTCATGTCCCAAGGATGCGACCTGTTTGCCTTCTAACGTTTATCGCATGCCAAGAAGGCAGCCGAGTTGGTTCATTTCATGAATATAAGAAAAGTTGTAGGGATGATAAATATTAAATACAAGTATCCATATTTCTAACCCTAGACTCAGTCTCCTTTCTTTCCCAAAAAAAAAAAAAATCTAAACAGAAGAAGCACAATCTTATCTCACAAAATATAAAGAAGAAGCAACAATTTACTTATCTGTGTTCTTGATTACTCAATTTCTTTTAAGGTTAGACAAGACATAGTGGTTCATATTGACCACCAAAAGTCATGTACATATTAAAGTTCATCCCAAAAACAGTTGTGAAAATAGAAAAAGGTGGACATTGAGCTATGCTAAGATTGACTGGTTACGCAGGAGGAGTCTTCAACCTCAAAGCAAAGTTGTGTTGCAAATATTCAAACTCCCAGCTGTTTTCCCAATTGAGCAACCTTACACTGACGTCCAAGCTTGCAGTTACTTTTTGCAAGCCCAGAACTACCCAAGCATGGCTTGCTTGTGTATTAGTTTAATTGCAAAATCTTCTTCAATGATGGAACTCGAATCCACACTTGCTCAAATTTGAGTTACCCCTAAATTTATGTTTGTGTGGCCCCTTCTTTTAAGTTCTTTATAATAAACATTTGAGCATATCTAGAAAATATTGCAACTGGTATGGTAACTTACATAAAAAAAATCGTAAGTTATGATGTATACACATACCTTTTTCGCCATATTCCTTTGATTATCTATCTTCCTACTTTTTTAGAATTTTCTCACTTTTATTTCTTAGATTTTATATATATAGATGATACATATTTTATAACATATATATTATAATGCAGGCTCTCAAGTGCAACTCTTAGACTTTGCAAACATTCAATCATCAACCACAATGAGAACCTTAAGAAAAAAAAGGATCTGGCATTTTAGATGATTTTGGTCGGTTTTTCATGAGAAAGATGATAAGTAGACTTTTCCTAGAAAGCCAAAAAGAAGAAAATGCATTTGTAAACACACAAATAAAGAAGTCTCCATGGAAGAAGTATAGTCTCAAAACATTTTATGAACTAATGAGATTATAGCCATTGATCAAATATGGAACTCTTACGAATCCTTGTATCTTTCTTTGAAAAAAGAAATTGCTCTGGATAAGAATGCAAAGTCTTTTTCTCAAGCAACCTTTTTTTAAAAAAAAAAAGAAGAAGAAATTAGACAGGATCTAAACATTCGAACAAGAAAGAGCACTATTTTGTGTACCCCTTAGCATACCCCAAATGAGTGCCAAATATTTTTGTGTCATATATGGGTGATTCATGGAGGATATTATTGCCTATTTCATCAATGCAAGGTATACATAGTATTTTCCAAAAAGAAAATAATTTGTAGAATAACAAGAAATATAATCATGAGTACTTTTCAAAGAAAGAAATCTAACCCTTAGCACAAAAAAAGAAAGAAATCTAACTAAGCATGAAAAAAAAAATCCATATAATGTGAAAGACCCAAATATGAGTTTTACATTCTGGTCTTCCACTACTTAAGAAGTTGATTTGTCCAAATCTTAAGAGATCGAGAATAAATTCCATGACAAATGACCCAACTCCAACGACAAGAACCTTCTTTCCAGCTTACCGTGCTCCACCATTAGAGTCTAGCGCACGGACAATCTCCCCATTAATAAAAATCTCAAGCTTGGATATTTTGTGACTTAGCCAAAGTAACAAACTTGGCTTCGTACACTTCCCACTTAACCTTATTCGTGCCATGGGCTATAACTATGGCCAACGTCTCTATCGAACTCAGCTGTAACACATTTCCTTTAAGGTGGCGGGGTCCAGATATGATGAACGAGGCCAAACCTTAATTCATCATACAATCAAAGATCCCCCCCCCCCCCCCCCCCCCCCCCCCATTTTCTCTAATGTAGTAACCTTATTTGCTCTGATTGATATTCTTCTGTCTGCTCTCTATCTCTGGTTTAATTTGTTAGCAACCTCTGAAAGGGCTCGCAAAGCAGAGGTTGTACAAAGAAAAAGTCCAAAATATACATTCTCTTTTAGTTAAAGGATATGAATGCTCTCATCTAATATGTCTTTCAACTCTATGCCATGGAAGACATGCATATAATTTGTGATTTTCCTGATTTAATTAGTTTTTTGAAAATTAACCACCATCAATGTAATCTAATCGTCTACTGTGCCATGTAGGTTATTTCGTTCGATTTTTGCGTCTCGTGCAATCTTTGGCGTATGTATGCACCAAAGTAGCAAGTGCATGCAAATGTAGATTAATTAGGCTCAAATTTTTATTAAGTTCTACTTAGTCTAACTGGATCTAGACATAATGAGAACCATTTATGGATTTAATTAAACTAGATGAAGAAAAAGGTAATGACTCAATTTGACCCGTATGCCACGCGGGGATATATATATATTTGCAACATTCAACTTCCCAAAAGAGACCCTTCCACCTAACCTAATCTTCTAATTCTCACTTACACGCATGCAATATCATTAGGAAAAAAAAGTACGCTACGCAGTTAAAGTCAGCCACATGTTGACGTCCCAATCCGCACCTGCCACGTACTGAATCTGTAGACTCTGGAAGCCCATTGCAAAGCAGGTAGAGGAATCATGGTGGGCCCGCTAGGGTTCCATCAGAAACCTATTAATAAACAAATTGAAGGACATATTTAGAAATTTCTGCAAAAAAAAAAAGATCAGAATTTTTTCTGTACTGCACTAGTTGCACTGTAAAATACTGAGAGAACTCGATGGTCACTATCATAATATAGACGATCATGCTCGAAAAAAAGTTATTTAATTTTTATAAAAATATTTTTGTACTAGATTTGACATGAGGGATCGCCATTGCTCTCATAAAATAAAAATTCGTTGAATTTTATGTTGATAAAATGAACAGCCGGCTGTCCCGCAGATGCGATAACTCAACCTGGTAGACGAAACGGAGGTGTCAACAAAGACGGAAAAGATAACCACAACACCCACGAAATCCACATCATTGGGAGTAAATTAGACTAATCCAAAGGTATCGTGGCAAGAGACATCCCTGCCCACCTAATTAATCCCCACTTCTTCTCCTCAAATCCTTTCTTTATGAAAACCACCGGCACGTTCGATAGAAAAGAGAACCACTAAAAGCAGCAGCACCACCACCAATACCAACAGCAGCCCAACAACTATAAACATTTGTGCTTATTAACTATTTGTGCAAAGCCAAGTAAAGCGACGGCAAAAAAGAGAGAGAGAGAGACACGGTAGGCCCCGCCGCCCACTGCCGTAGTGGGGAAAGCCAAAGCCGGGGGAGGCGAGCCAAAGCCAAAGCCAAAGCCGTCTATTTCATTAGACAAAGGCAAAGTGCCGATTATACTTTGGAGGATTGATATCCCTACTCACATGGGTCGAAGAATTCACCCATTTGTATATTGCAAGTGGACGCGACCTGGTGCATGATATGCTGAATGAAGGATTTCTTATTCCACAAAACTCTTCTGCCCATGTTTATTATTGGATTTATACAGATCTTATCCACTCAATCACTCTTCCTTGATTTGCATCCTAAAAAAAAAATTTACTTCTAATTATTTTTAAATATATAAATATAACCATAATAATGAAGGTGATAGTGGTAGTGGTAAAGATAATAAATACACCGGCAATGTTAGTGGCAAGGGCGGTGGTGGTATGGCCACAATGATAGAAGAGGAAGGTGGCCGTAGAAGATGCACTACTTTTGTCGTTGCTTTACTTGGCTGCATTCACATACGTTACATATGAGCTGCCGTTGTACCAAAAAAAGAAAGAAAAAAGATGCACTATTTATGTGGCAAAGACAACAACAACAAAGGCGACAATATATGATAGAGGTAATGTTATGACGATGGTGCTAAGGTGCCCGCGATATCGGTGGAGGCGGTGATGATGGTGGCAGTAATGTAATGGCAACAATAACAATGGTGGTGATAATATTGGTGATATGATGAAAGCAGCGATGATGGCAGTAGTAGTACGGTAAAGACGTCGATGGTGGCATTGGTGGTAATAAAACAACTGAATTTCTTATTTTTTGAAAATATTGAAAGTAATTTTTTTTTTATTTTTTAGAAATAATGAAAATGATTTTTGAACTAAAAAAATAAAACCGATGCCAAGTAGATTCTAAATATTTTATGGCCTTCTAATTAAATGTCCTAGATGATTGGCTAGCATGAACAACATATTACATTATGTATTACATTACATAGCACATTATGTATCAAATTATTAACCTAACTACAGGATAATAACTCCCAAAACTCATTCTACACTTAAGAAGTTATTCTAGGTGCGTTGTTACATTATAATTTTCATAAAACTGATATAGATTTCTATGTTGATGATTACGTGTAGACTTCAAACATTATGCACGTATAGGAATGCAATAAAAATGGCTTGGAGTCAGAAACATCAACGATCGTAGCACCTAATAATTTATGAGTTTTATATTTTTTATTCTTTCTTACTTTATCCTTGCTCAATCATGCAAATAACAAATTAAGAAAGGATCGAATCATTTCACAAAAAAAGAAAAAGAAAAAGGCGCAACGCATGTATTTCTTTTTGATAGAAACAGCTAATATATAAACACATTTGATGATTGCAGGGGGCATAGTCATACCTTACCATCATGTAAGAAAATGTACAAGTATCTGTGCCATATTTGACAATTTGGATGCCTCTTTCTATTGAAACAATCCCATTCATTTCATCTAGTGTCATGCCAAAGGAAAGGGCACAATTTGGGCAACATAATATCGCACAACAACAATTTCTATTAGGTGGTTGGAAGCCATCCTACCCTAAAAGGATGTAGATTTATTAAATTATTTAGGTGCAAGTATCAACACTATTGTCCTGGCAATAAAATATACCAGATATTAACAATATTATAACAAGGGAATAATGTGAATAAATTTGGTGCGGGTCTAGCCTTGGGCCTCAGCCTTTCCCATGTCCCCAACCTAACCACAGTTTATGCTCCAATAATATATGCCCCCTTACCAAGTTAAATTTATGCTTCCCCAAAGATGAAGCACCAAAGAAAATGACGCACAAAACGACAGTATAAATATAAATAGACCACTACATCTGTTTCATAATTCATTATTTTCTCCTCCCGCTTCCTCCTCTGCTTCCCACCATGATCTCATCCTCCTCCTCCTCCTCCGCTCCTTCCTCTTCCTCAGCGTCCGCTTCACGGATAAAACTGCGGCCCGGTCCGCCCACCCAGGCCCGGAACAAGTGGCGGACCGGCGCTCAAGAGCGGATCTACGGGCGCCGCCTCGTCGAGGCCCTCCGCTCCTCTCGGGCCGGCCGCTCGGCCGCAGCAGGCGGCGCCCGGGCCGTCAAGGAGGCGGCCGACTCCGCCCTCGCCCTCACCGCCCGCGGACAGTCTCGGTGGAGCCGGGCCATCCTCTTCGGCCGCTTCCGCCGGCGCAAGCTCCTCCTCAAGGCCGGCGGCAAGGTCCGGCGGCGGCGGCGTGCAAGGCCGGCCGGGAAGTTCGCAGCGCTGCCTCATCCACCGGCGGCGCTGAAGGGGAAGAAGGTGAGGGATCGGCTCCGTGTGCTGGCCCGGCTTGTGCCGGGGTGCCGGAAGCTGTCGGCGCCGAGCCTGCTGGAGGAGGCGGCAGACTACTTGGCGGCGCTGGAGATGCAGGTGAAGGCGATGCGCACCCTCGCCGACGCCCTCTCGGCTGCAGCGCTCTCCCCTCCTTCTCCGCCGCCGCCGGCTGCCGCCGCCCCCGAACCGGAGAACTGACGCCCGGCCGCCGGGCTTCGCTTTGGGTTCTAATTATCAATGAATAATAAAAAGAAAGAAGAAGATATGCGAGGAGAGTAGAGTTTATTGAAGATATTTTTGTTCGGTTTGTCATTGTAAATTCTCAGATACCTGTATATGCTGCTGCTCTCTTGATTCTTCCTTCTAACAAGAACATCAGAATTTATATTTTATAACTATTCTTGAATCCTCTCGCTTGCAATTCCCTGTGGGATTTTTGTAGAAGAAAACTCCTTGGAGTAAGGATATTGCAAATATGGAGAATTATATGATGTAAGAGATGAGGTTACATAATTAAAAGCCAATTAGTAGTCTGTGAATCTCAAATATCGTTTTGAGACAGGCGATGATCGATGCAGAACGAGCTATAAGAACCGATAGCATAATTCCCCCCTTTGTTTTATCCCAGTTGGAATAAGTTTTGTCTCACTTGTTTGTGGCTTCTCAGATTTTGCTTTACTGATGGAAAGGCTATGGGCATTGAATTTGTTTTCAGATCCATTTCCTTGTAACCATACATCTAATGGGCTGTGCAAAGATTTCTTCGGACATTTATGTTCAAACATGAACATAATCGCAAGGTTCCATTGCACCATTTCTGTTACCTTGGGGTGAGCATTGAGCATTGCTTAGATAATAAAACTTTCTCATTTATCACCCTCTACTTCTTCATTGACATGCTCATCTTCTCTTTATTATAATGAAGATCCAAATGCTCATCACCCAAATAGCAAGTATTTTTTTTTTTCTGACGATAAATAGCATATAATTATGATAGAATTAAGCTCAAACAAATCATCATCGCTGATATATAACATCGGTGGTTGAGAGGACGAAGTTATTGACCAACCAATGTTCAATCAGAAAGTGTGAACCAACCAGCCGTCTCGTGAATGCGCCCGTTTGGCTTTTTAGCAGTACGTTTTATCCGTATACAACATTTTATCCAGTCACATAATTATTACATGCAAGCAATCCGTCCAGACTTTAGTTTGGCAAGAAAGGTAACCTTGCATGCAAGGCAAAGAGAAGATGGAATTTAGAGAAAAGAGGAAAAAAATCGCCATCACTAATTAGTGGCTCAGTAGAAATTTAAAATAATTTTTGTTCTTTTCTAAGAGTTTTTCATCTTTTTTTTAAAAAAGAAAAATGAGATATTTTTCCCTTATCCAGTTGATGAGAAGTCTAAATCATGTAACCATTCCATGTGAGGCTATCTCATATTTGACTTTTTAGTAGTACCAACCAAGAAATATAATAGGACACCAAAGATCCATGCGCCCTAAAATGTTAGCCCACTGATTTTTACTGCATTTAAAGTTTAGATGGTACCTAAAGACCTATCAGCCAGCAAAAAAAAGAGGTAAATCTTAGGTAATGGTGGATGGGGACTCGTTTTTGTCTACTAACAGCTTGAAGTATATGGATGATTCTATCTAGAGTCAGCAGAACCGTTCTAAATCGAAAAACTGAGTCCACACGACACAGCACGAACCTATATCTACTCATTTTATTGAAAAATTGGCACAGTATCCGATACCAATGAAGGATTTCATCGGCGTTGGTCCATTCTCTGTCCAGCGAAGAGGAAGTCGGACTCTAATGTAGAGAAATCTCACACCGGGGAACGGTGGACGCAACCAGCCAAGTTCTTCTACCGAAGAAAAGAGCTGGCATCCAAAAGTCCACTTGGTCGTACCAGTGGGGAGTTCAACGTAGTTCTTAATTTGGATAAGAATGGGATGGGGGCGCCTTGCACATGCCTCAAAGATGATGGTGTCGTGGCTGTACCTCCAGACCCCAGTGACGTTTATTAGCGGTTGGTGTCTTAAAGGCCTTCCTTGGGACTTCAGCCAAAAGAAAGCAAAAGACCTTCAAGGGTGACAAATTAATACTGCTTGCTTTGGTAAGTTTTCTAGGCTGGACGCATTCTTTTTGTTTTTGTCGGCGTGAAGGCGTGTGCCATGGTTGGACTTTGATTCAATTGTGAGGTTCTCTGCCATTTTGTTCCATCTGCTTTCGGTGCTTCGAAGTTGGATTGATGGGTTCTTCCATGGAGATTTGCACATTAAACTCATCTCGGCCTGTACAAAATTATCCGCCCTCAAGCAGGCTATGAAGCAACTCAACTGTCATGTAACACATTTGTGATAAGCAGCTCTCAAAGTAGCATCTAATCTTTCAACATGGATGATCTTTCAAGGTGGATGAAAAAGAAAACCTTCATTACGTCCAAAAAAAAAGAAAGATTCCCCCAAAAAAAAAAAAAGTCCATTGGTTTAAGAGCTTTGATTATCAAGAATATATGGTCCCCCAATAATTGTGATAATTTATTTGTCTTTCGGTGCTCGCCGAGGAGGACAAGTTTGTTAAATTATGTCTCTCATGAAACTTATGAAGCAACGCCAACACGGTGAGCTCGATTATAATTTGAACTAAAAAGTGTTGTTATAGAAAGATCGCATAACTAGAATTTTAATGAGGACTCATCAAAAAAAATTACCTCAGATATAGATGTAATAATTTATGACCCCACCCAAAATGGCTAATCGGAATGTATTATTTGGACTCCTTGATCCTATATAAGTATGCAAAAGCTCCTCGGCGAATAATCGATAAAGAACTAAATACATGTCCGTATGGATCTTCACATATTCTTTTCGTTCAAGTCCACATAGGTTATTGATCGTGTTCGCTCTGATACTATTTATAACAACCCATGACCTCACTTAAAATGACTAGTCGGAAGATACTATTTAAATTTCTTGATCCTATATTTGCACTCAAGATTTTTTTAGGGAATAACTGATGTGGGACTAAACACACGCCGCACGAATTCTTACAATAGATATTATCACGGCTACATGTTTTCTAGTACAAAATCTGTCAATACTGAGAAGTGCCATTCCAATTGGGTTATTGTGCGACTCCTGCAATCCCATGATGTTAATGGTGAAACCAAATTTAGTAGCTAAGCAATCTACATCAGGGATGAAGAATTTGCCTTCTATTCTAGTCATTGCCGGTTGGCAAAGTTCTGCTACTAGTATTTGTGGAGCCGTGCTTGTTCTGCACAGGTATTACCATGGATGCAATTTCTACAGTTGAGATCGGGGCTTGGATTTGCTGCGGCTCTGGAATGCGACACGTGGATTAGATGGGCTGTCCTCGCTCGGAGACTGCTCACCGAATGATACCAACCGTGATGGCCCACTTTTTCGAGGATGGCACGCATGATGGTTATGGCTTTGACGGATAGGATTCTCCCATCAGTACCCGTCACCTACCACGTGGCTCCATGTTCTTCAATAGCGTGCCCGTGTGCATCACGTTGGCGTCCTCGTATTTTCGTCTAGGTGGGGAACCTTTTTTTTTTTTTATTTTTTGTGACGTGTCACGATCTTGTTGGCCAAATAGTCACAAATGTGGGCCACTAGGACACATCTTGGGTCCCACCCTGTGTCCCGGCTGGGTCTGGTGTGTCTCGCGATGGATTTTAAGATTTCATGCAAGCTATAGAATTATCAGAATTATTAGGCATTTTGTAATAGAAATAAAATTATGTTTTTGCTTCTCGACGGATGGACGTGTGTCGTGTTTTCATTGGCCTAATAGTCTTGTGGACGGAGCCATCCAATGCGCATCTTGGGTCCCACCTGTATCCCACTTGAATCTGGTCAATTCATGCAATTTTAGAACTATAAAAATTATTGTACGATACTGCAATGGAAATAGAAGTTTTCGCTCTTCAATGAAGCCAAACGGCTTCCCGGCTCCACACTGAATTGTAACACTTGGAGAGTGATAGAAGGGAGAACATCATAGCAATATAGTAACTCAATGGAGGAGGTTTATAGTGATTGGATGGCTTAAATGCTAATTTCTTTCGGTGTCGCAGTCTGATAATTAATATTCTAGATTGTTTGTCACATTTGTCTTTCTAATGTCATGTTCAAGTCCAAATAAATTGTACATATTTTTTGTTATTCAATAATTTTTTGGCCAAAGGCCAATCACGTCAACTCGTTCGCCATTTTTATTGAGTGTTTTAAGTTTACAAGTTCTAAAAAATCGAATCCATGTTAGTTCTAGAATATCAACTTAGGATATCAGTTAAAATTCACATCAACTTAAGACACCAGTTATATATTGGCCTAATTTGATTATTATAAAAATAACAGTTCGAGTCCAAATCAATTTGCTCTTATATCTCTTGTAATCTCAAAGAAAAAGAGTAACTAAGTATCCTAAAGATCAGGTGCATTGGGGGGCTAGGGTTTTAGAGACAATTTTATATTTTGTAATCTCTATTCTTTTATAAGGAAGGTTTTGCATTGTCTCTGCTAGTAAATGTAGGCCAATAGACTGAACCAGATAAAAATTATATTTTCTTATTCTTCTCTTATTCTTTCTCTTTTTTCTTATTTCATTTTTCTCCTTGCCTGTCGTAACAAGTGGTATTAGAGCCTTAGTCTTTTCGATTGGAGTTTCATGATAACAACTGCAAAATTCAAAATAGAGAAATTCAATAGCGGAAATGATTTCGGCATTTGGCAGATTAAGATGTGAGCCTTTTTGGTGTGATAAAGACTGTGGAAAATATTGGAAGGCAAGAAAAAGTTACTGGAGAACATGTTCGATGGAGATAAGGAGTTGTTGGCGAAGACACACAATACAATGTAATTGTGTTTGGTAGATAAAGTGCTCAGAGAAGTTGTTGAAGAGAAGACAATGGCTAAACTATAGTTAAAATTGAAGAGTAGATACATAACCAAGTCACTTCTAAATAGATTCGGCTCTACCACTTGCACAAGAAAAAAGGTACACTCATGCAAGATCATATAGATGAAATTTATAAAGCTATTTTGGATTTAAAAAATATTAGTGTTCCATTTGGTGATGAAGATCATGCCCTTATTCTATTGTGCTCACTACCACCTTCTTATGAGAACTTTATTGATACCATGCTGTATAGTAGAAAATCTATTTTAGTTAGTGATAAAAAGATACCTTGCAATTTAAAGAGTTGAAGAAAAAAGGTGTCTGGGAGTTATAAACTTAAAGGAACAGAAAAAAAAAAAAGTTAATTTGAATGGTAAAGGAGTTTAGATCAAAATTGAAATATATGTTGTTTTCATTTTCACAAATAAAGGCACATTAGAAGACTTTGTCCAGAGAGAAAAGAAAAGGATGAAAAGAGAGAGCCTATCTCTAAAGCTAATACTAGTGTAGCACAGAAAAATTCCAATAATGCTGGTAGTGAGATTTTATCAGTCAGTGTTAGTAGCTCTGAGAAAGTGGATTCTTGATTCTGGTTGTTTCTTTCACATGAGTACTAATAGAGATTAGTTTTCTACTTATTTGACTAGGGAAGGAAAGGTTCTATTGGGAGACAATAAATCCATTGTGATTGTTGGTATTGGAACAATTTGAATTAAGATGTATGATGATACTGTGAAAATTTTTGAAGCTTGGCATGTTTCGAAATTAAAAAAGAACATGATTTTCTTAGGCACTTCGGATTCTCAAGCGTATAAGTATACTGGTGAGAATAGTTTTCTAAAAATCTCTAAGAGAGCACTCATAGTAATGAATGAAAAGTTGGTTAATGGCTTGCATCACTCATTGGGTAAAACAATGATGGGTATTGCAACAATTCATCATCAAGGTTATCAGATACGGATGCTATTCAATTATGGCATATGCATTTAGGGCATATGAGCAAGAGAGAGATTATGATTCCATCCAAAAAAGGCATGCTTGATGGTGTGAAGATAGGAAAATTGGATTTATGTGAACATTGTGTATTCGACAAGTAGTGTAGGGCAATATTCAGTATCGGTATTCACAGTACCAAAGGATCGTTGGATTACTTTCAGACCTCTAGGGTCCCTCTCCAGTTGCATCGATGAGTGGACATCATTATTTTTCAATGTTCAATAATGATTATTCTAGAAAGGTTTGGGTGTATTTTCTGAAACATGAGGATGAAGTGTTTGTCAAATTCGAACAGTGGAAAGCCTTGGTTGAAAAGCAGACCGAAAAGAAGATTAAAATACTAAAGATTGATAATGGCTTGGAGTACTATTCTGGTAAATTTGACATGTTCTGCACAAATGAAGGTATAGTGAGACACCACATTGCATAAGAAAGACACAACAAAATAGAGTTGCAGAATGGGTGAATAGGATATTCATGGAGAGAGTTTGTTGTATGCTCTCAAATGTTGAACTCAACAAAATTTTCTGGGTTGAAGCAGTTAATACATTACTATAACTAGTAAATCTGTCTCCATTAACTACAATTGGGTGTAAGATTCTGCATGATGTATGGTCCGATCACTCTGTTAATTATTCTGGTTTGAAAATATTTGCTTGGCCTGTATATGTGCATATGAATGGTGGTAAAATTTAAGTCGAGGCAAAAAAATGCATGTTTCTAGGCTATACAGATGGGGCGAAGGAATATAGATTATGATGTATAGATGATTTTCGATCATCCAAAATTATTATTAATAGAGATGCTACATTTAATGAGTTTGCTATGTTAAACCAAAAGAAGGAATTGGTAGATAGTATAGCTATGGACCGCATTGTTAGTAAATAGGTAGAGCTTGATGATGAAGCTTCAGAAATATGTTGCAAAACTCTCCAGTTTAGCTTAATAAGATAGAGATGCAGGATTCTATATAGGGTGATGTGTCGCAACAACAACAACAGTACAGTATTGCTACTAGCAGAGAGAAAAGGCAGATTGGACCATCTTTATGATTGCTTATGCTTTTTCAGTAGCCGAGAGTATTGAGGGTAAGGAACCTTTCTCATATTAGAATGCAATTAATATCAAGGAGTTTGTAGAATGGGTCACAACCATGCATGAAGAGATTGAGCCACTTTGAGTTAACAGATACTTCAACCAAGGTTAGCCGTCTCGATACCGGACCTCGTACCGATGCTATACTAACACAGTGTCAGTACGGTATGGTATGAAATTTTTTTGACATACCGGATACCGGTACAAAATCGGTATGGTATGGTATACCCTATACCACCCAGTTCGGATCCGTACAATGTACCATGACCTCATGCATTGTTTGGACTTGATTGGTGTATGTAGAGGTTGATGCCTGTAGGGGCAGATGTGGAAGAAAAGGTGAGAAATGTTTTGATACATTTGATTTGCAAGTCAAGATTGAGAAGTATTGAGTATGTCTTAAGTTTACAAGTTCGAGAAGGTCAAATCCACGTCAATTTTAGAAAGTCAACTTAGGATACCAGATCAAGTCTTGATCAACTTAGGACTGCTAGTTATATATTGGCCTAACTTGATTATTGTAAAAATACCAAATTAATTTACTCTATTATATATATCCCTTGTAACCCCAAGAGAATTTTGAATTGAGTATTGTATAGATCAGGTGTATTGAGAGCTAGAGTTTGAGCGATAATTTTATACTATGTAATCTTCAATTTTTTTGTAGTGAAGCTTTTGTATTGTCTCTACTTATAGACATAGATCAATAGGCCGAACCATATAAATATTGTATGTTCTTGTTCCCTTGTTTTTTTTTTCTTTTCCTTCTTGTTTCATTATTCTCCTTTCCTATGTCAATTAGGTGGCTTTCCATTGTGGCATCGCCCAGATGGCTGCCACCTAATATTTTTCTCTCTCCTTAAAGCTTGTAAATCCGAATCTCACCGCAGTGAACTAGAATTTCTGCGACTGTTGCAGGTTAACTGCTTTCGGCTAAGTGGCATTCACGCTGTGATCATGAACAAGGAATGCACTATCTGGATGCAGCAGCCTTGGTGACCCCACGAGCAAACAAGGGATTCTTTTATGTTTCTGATTATTTCTGAATATAATGTATATAAAGGTCTGATGGTGTGGCTTCATAAATTTTCATAGAACCAGTCAGTGACCAAACTTCATTCAATGAGGAATTAACTTCTTGCGGGAGTAAAACATGGGCATGGCCATTGGACAGTAAATGGGATATTACTGTTTTGATATGCATTACGTTAGCTATATTTGATATTCCTAAAGGTGATAGTTATTAACTTTTAGTTGAGGTCTCATCTCTTTTACAGTCCATCAAGCCTTTGCCTATATATATATATATATATATATATATATATATATATATATATATATATATATATATATATATATATATATATGCATATTATATGTACCTAGACACACACACACACTTGGAAATGAGGCCCTCGTGCCTCAAGGTGGGGCTGCAACTGGTAGAATTTTGGTAGGTGGTGAGCAAGCTTGGCAAAATAATGTGAACAATATTCCACACAAACCACGTTCGCATTTGGGTTCGTTGCGTGCTAGAGTTACTTTGGCTGGTGCGTGACTTCTGTTTTAAGTCACCTGAGGGTGGTGCCTCGTTCTACATTCTATCAAATATAAACATAGGCTAACTTTTTAGCCAGTGAGAGTTCGAAGAAATTTTTGTGCCTCAATGGCTTGTAATATCATGGCATGTTTGGTTGAAGAAATTTGGGTTCTGAATTGGAAATAGAATTGGGTAACTTTTATTCCAATCATTTTGTTGGAATAAAGTTTTATTCTCATTCCGATTCCAAAAGAAAATACTAACATCCAAATTCTCCAAAATCCAATTCCTACTTTTTTCCGGTGTTCAAATTCAATTTCTATTGTAATTTCAATTCCAATCACGAACCACATGCAACGGAGGATGTGGCTATTCCAATCTATTTCGATTTCGATTTCAGTCACAAACCAAACGTGACCTTAGATTATGCATGAATATGCCGCTCAACCAGTTTAGCTCTCATGGCACTCATCTGCGTCGTGTTGCAGCAGAGTGCAGGCTAAACCATTTCTTCCTTTAGACGCAGCTTGCAAGTTTACCCGTTTAGCTCCCATGGCACTCATCCACGTCATGTTGCACCAGAGTGAGAGCTAAACCATTTCTTCCCTTAAGACAGACCTTATTGCAATAAAGTTGCATTTAGATGGCAATTGTGCATTATAGGTTATGCATGCAGACATGGAGCTAAGTCATTCCATTACCTTTAAAATCAGTTTGGAATACGTGAATGTTATGCATTTGAAGGCAGAATATGTGAACGTCATTATAGGGGACCCATGATGTTGGCATAGATCTTGTCATTTCTCATCATGCGGTGCTACTAAAGCATAGGCATTTTAGTTATTTATTTTTTTGGTACGATGAATTTGGATGCAGCCAATAAAAACAGAATAAAGAAAATAATACAGAGAATAAGGCGTAGGCACGTAATCTTCTTCAATAAAATCTTCAAAATGATGAGCTGCGAAGAAGGCTATTCAGTCGTATTTATAACTTCTTGTGGCATTTAGAAACCTATGGTGCTAAATGGGCTGATAGGCAGTACGTAGGTAACAAACAATGTCTGATCCCTGAACTCGAATGTCGGGTACCAAGTTTAGTAGGAGGGCTCTTTATTGTGACAGCTCGATGATATTTTTTTTTTATAAATTGCATAAATTTAATCATGCGAGGATAAATATATTCTATGTGAGCCAGAGAACAAAAAAAAAAAAAAAAAAAAAAAAAAGATTGTTGAAGAATCCCATAACGTAATGATCTCCGCGGACAGTTATTTGATGGAGAGTTGTGACGCCCATTACATTTGATTGGTTAAGGGTCCACTGATTTAAATGCAACGAATTTCACTCTGCACCAAGTGAAATGCCGTACGAAGTAAGGCATATGACCATACATGGACCAAAAACTATTGCTTGCTAACTGAGATGGTGCCTTTCATCGTGTGAGTTGTTCTCTGTGAGCAGTCACTAGATTAGGAAGTTTAGGATTCGTTGCGAACGAGCACATATTACCGTTTGTTTTGTTGGTCCCTCTCCGCTATGCTTCAAGGAAGATCTCAAACTTTAGCGAGCAACATATTGTTCCCATTTGCATGTGGATCTTGATGATTTCATACAGTTTTAGTACGGATAGTTTTAATAAGATCAGAAAATAATAAATTACGAAGTACTCTACTATTTTAACCCACAAGATGCCTCCAAAATGTCTAGCCACATACGACGCCACACAGTCCACGGTCTCATTCACCTCTCTGAAAATATGTTTAGCTTGAAAGATCATATCATCACTCAATATAGCTCGTATGTCTCGAAGCAGAAGTGACCCCCTCTACCGTTGCTGGTGCCATCCTGAATTCATTCAATCATAGTGGTTGAGTCTTTCTCAAGTATTGGTGGAAGATATCTGCAACACTTGCTGCGTGTAGCCCAAGTCAGCCCATGCCGCCCAAAGCAAGGGGTGGGCTTCCAGGCAACCTCTTGAAAAGGACAACACATTATAAGAACTGAGATGGTGGTGGGACCTTTCCACCCAAAGCAACCTTGTGAGAAAAATATTTCCGAGCACTCGATTTCTCAGGATCGGATGGGCTTCCAAGGGAGGCAGTAGCAAACTCTTCACTAGGCTTTGATGTCCCTTAAGAGCAGCAATCAAACCCTATTTCACTGATTGTCGAAAATTTGATCCATCCCAATTCCCCAACCTGATGATTTTTCTGCCTTGACCATTACCATCTACCTTAAGTCCAAAAAATAAAAAATCTCATAGGCACAGAGGCATGCCTCACAAGGTGATGGCTGGATCTTAGTCTCTTAGACGTGCCGTGGCCCTTTCGGCGTCTCAGCTCACCTTTTCTTTTGCGTTTTATTTTTTGGATTTTCCTATTGGGCTGTGACGATGAAAAAGTTAATCAAAAATATAGGAGGAGGTCTAGCAGAAATCAAGATGAGGGCAGGACCCTAACCTATGCCATTGGTATTCAACACTCAATAACTTTTTACCGATTAAGACCCTCCATGATACCTGTCTTCCCTTCTTTTATTTTTTAAAAAGTTGGATTTAATCTATGGAAATTAGAAAATAAAATATTTAACAAATTAGAAAGGATATTTGATGTAGTAGTCCACAAGGTAGTCTCCATATGATTAGTCACATATATTGCCATCCATTCTGCGGCATTATTAGCTTCTTTATAGACATGTATTATCTTATAAGCCAGTAAATTAGCCTCTATTCAATAACAATCCTATCTTAAAGGGTGAAAACTAATCTCCGATGATGAGCTGCCTATATTCTTTCATATGCGAATTTGCTGTAGCTCTCCTCCTTTGTTGTAGCATGAACCATCTCGAAAACGGTTTGCACACTGCAGTCCAACCCAACATTTGTATGGATCAAACTAATCACTCTTGTAATTGGAGTTCCCTCTAGTGGGCTATAAAAGCAATGCAATGGCCTCGACCTCCTTGCAGGGGCGGCCCAATGCATTTGGAGGCCTAAGGCGAATTCACTAAATGAGGCCTTTTTAAAAAAATAATAATAAAGTTTTTTAATAAATATAAAATACTTTAAAAATTTATTTAGAAATAATTCGTCTAGCAATCTCCACTATTAATTCGTCTAGCAATCTCCACTAAACATGCATTGTCTGGTACAGAAGTAACAGAACAAAGATATAGACAAGCAATCTCCACCATTAAAGAAAAGGAATACTTGATATCTGCTCTCCTAAAATCAGATGAGCAAAGGACTACCATATTCTCATCAAGACTCAAGAGCCTGTCACTTGACCAAAGGCAGAGTCAAATGATGCTGCAAAGATTTCTCTTAGCACATATCAGGCCAAGATTGAGGAGCTGGAGCTTCAGATTCAGAAGTTTATTGCTAAAAGAATTGATCTTGAAATTAAATTGGAAGAAGCTGTGCAGGATTCAGGTGATAAATGACCCCCATATTTTTCAGACTAGCTTTGGCATTTCTTCAAACAGATTCTGAATCTGTTCCAGGGAGGAAAGATATCAAGGATGAGCATTAAATTTGTTATCGAGCTGGGCCCTGTGCCTGAGCATTAAATTTGTTACACAAGTCATGCTTGGGTTCTTTCTCATACCTCCTCTGTAGTCTGTTCCCATTACCCAAGTATCCCAACAAAGAGAACACCCTAGAGGGCCTAAAGCCGTTCTCGGAAGGCAGAAACTCACCTCCGGGCTCCGGCGAGTAGGCGACGGTGGCGAGGATGGAAGGCTGGGTCGAGAAGGACTGAAGGAGAAGAGACACCGTCACGCCGGCGATGCCGCCTCCCTTATTCCCTCGTCACTCTCTTCGGCCGAGTGCCGACGGGGAGGACCGACGACGGCGAGAGCGACTGAGCGAGTGGCGAACGGCCGGAAATGGGCGAAGGACAGAACTCGGAAGTCGGAACTCGGAAGAACCGAAGATTGAAGAACTAAGGAGTAAGGACTCAGGAGGAAGTGAGGAACTAGGGAAGAAGGAAGAACCAAAGAAAAGTTTAGAAGGAGGACTCTCTCTGGTTTACTGGTTTTCTCTTATCTGGGATGGCTGGATGGGATTCTGCCATTTTGGACTGGTGAGTGGTGACTACGGCCGGCGGATGGAGAAGACGGGCTATGGAGGATCGTAGGGGCATAGGGCCCTCCATAGCCCCGTTGTCTGTTGCTTGTTGGCCATGCCTGGAGGCTGGAGGCTGGATCGTTCGTACTTCATAGGCAGCTAAGGCAGGGCAGCAGCCAGGTAGCCAGCTATGATTCCTAATATCCCATCATGGGCACTGGCCACTGGGTAGCTGGAGCTGATAGCCAAATTCATGGCGATCCCAGGATGGCGATGAGGGGCGATAAGGCTATCCCAGGCTAGAGAGTGGAGGGCCGGAGGCCTTCCTTTAGGCCGAGGCCTTAGGCGGCCGCCTCGGTCGCCTAAGGCTTGGGCCGCCCCTGCCTCCTTGATTTACCGGTCTCTAGTCCATGGCCTACGTTACATTCTGCCTGATTTCGTCTTGCCGATGTTTAGGCCCAGAGCACATAATCACAGCCTGATGAGACGGTATTAGTGCTGGCATTTTGCCCAAGATTGAAGGTCCAAAGTATCCACCTTGATTTGCATCAATTGAACCCTCACGCCACCAGGATTCAATGATGACGTACGTAAGGTTTGGACCCTGCCAAGCCTGTTTGTGAAGGCTCGTATCCAATTTGCCTTTCGCCTCCGATCGAGTCGTAGATCTGACCTAAAGCTCGTTGATCAGCAACGTTGATACGAACTAGTCAGAGCCCAAAGCATCCTAGCTAAAATAAGTTCCCCCAGGTTAGGCATGTCCTTGACTTTGAAAGGCCGAGACGCAAGATATTATTTCTAAGGACTTGTTCGGTTCACAAGAAAACAAGAAGAGAAAGTGTTGTTAGTGGAAAGACAAATAAATGGATTTTGTTTGGTGAAAATTTTCAAAGAAGAGAGATGGAAAAGTAACATCCTTATAGAAATAAAATTTCCATATTTCATAAAAAAAAAAAATCCATAAAGGATATGCAAAAACTACATTCCAGCAAGTTGGTAATTGGGCCTCTCTCAAGTCATCAAAATTCATGGATAAGATTTTTTTTCTTTTATTAAGGATATAATATATATTTCATATAATTTTTTTAGAAAATTAATATTCAACCCAATATAAATTTTTTTAGGATGTGCCATTTATCTATAATTAACTAAACATGCTAAAATTATTTTTTCAGACATTATATTTTCAGAAATTATCTTTTCAAAAATATATTTTAGTAAAACATTTTTTTTTTAAGAAACCAAACGAGTCGTAAACCTTCAAGTTTGCGGTAGGGTGCGCCTATGGTGCATTTAGATCCATTGATTGATAATGCAGTGGAAAGAAAAGGGTATACATTGACTTTTCTTTTTCTCAGATTAAATAAGATGTGTCGTGGAATTTAAGGTTCGCCCTTTCAATCAAGGTTCAATTTAGTTACTGAAAAAAAAGAAGAAGTCAAAGTTCACTTTATTTACACCATGGCTTGAGTTTATTGACATGATCAGACCATATGTTGGAAAAAGACAAATTAATATAAGAGTGATGAAATAATTAAACAGGAATGAAGTCTCGGCACAATTTCTTTAAATTATCTCTTCATTTATAAAGTTACCCTTTTTATTTTTTTTATTAATGCAGTGTATTAGAGATACGAGCATGACATGTGCATTAACAAAATTTAGTGTTTTCTGGACTCGATTTTTTAAAAATAATCTATTTTTTGGGATCATGCTACTAGTCACAGGCTTGCATGCCTGCATGTAAAGTAGATATACCGAAGACTATGGGTTAAACAAAAAAAATATTTGGTAGACAAAACAAACCACGTCTAAGTTATTTTATAAGACGAATTTCATTGAATTAACTAGATATGTTTCTTATTCTACTAACAAAATTAACTCTCAAATCAAGATAAATCTAGAATTTGCATCCAACTTCAATTCAGTTGTTTTCTCCATCCTCCCTGTGATTCATCCATCTATATTTTTCTCTATAAGACGATATACTATTGTTCATTTAAAAAGTGCACCTTAGTATTCATAGTTCTTCTTAATAATACCCGGAAAGAGAAAGTCGCATTAGATAAGCTTTTGCCAAAAACAACCAATTATAAAACTTAATACGCATATCACCATAAAAAAACCCCCACTATGTCCATTTGTTTAAACTTTACAGTCCATGCACTATATTAAAGAACTACAAGCCTCTGCAACTTTCTAATTAATCTAGTTTATAGGACCAAATTATAAGATAGTTTATGAGCATTCTAGGTCTTTTTTCTGACAGCAAGTTAGGGAACACCCATGTTTCATGCTGCCAATGAATGATTACGAAGCAACCATAGAAGTCATGCAAACTAGGTTTGAAATCAAAGCAAAATAATGCATGCAGGCATGGCTCTCTGGTTGGTATCCATCTCATGTTTCTTTGCATTATTTCATGCAAGGACTTCTGATTCAAACGAGGAAATTTGCATGAGATTGCGTTAACGCTTTCTTTTCCGAGAAAACCAAAAGTGGATAAGTTCAGGCTGGCCACCCCAATGCGGTCAGATACTCTTCCGGTCAACGGAGATATTAAAATGCTCGAAATTCGACTATTTCATGTGCCCAGCTCGTCCAATTCCACATTTCCACTCCCACGCATACCCGCCACCACTTCCTCGCACCCGACTTTGCCCAATTTGGTAGGTCTTGATATGACCACCGAGGTGAACTGGAATTCCAATATTGCGTATCGGTTTCCTTTAAGAAAAGATCCCAATTTTGTCAAATATTACGAAAATGCCACATCGATGGCAATACAAAGCAAGCGCCCCTAGATTCATGGCACCCACCGCTCTCCAAACCGCCACAGCTGTCAAGAAAGAGTATTTTCCCAGGGGCGAAGGAAATCTTCTGGAAACCCTAGAGTGGTGATCGTGGAGAGCGTCTCTCTTCATCCTCGTATTCGAGATTTTTCTTGTTGGATCTGGATCGATTCCTCCGAGGCGGCCTCGGGAAAGCTGGTGGTGGGTTAATTTATTTCTTCTCGGGGGGGCTTGAATTGGATGCGCCTGATGGAGAGCACAGCGGGGCGGCGATGCTGGAGCTGAACAGTAGGCGGTTCTTGGGCTCTCTATGATCGTGCTGGTGGGCGAAGGGGTGATTGTTCTTGGCTTGGTATCGAGGGCGGGGGGGGCCAGGGAGTGCATGCGGGTTCTGTTTCGTTCTCTATACGCAGTCGGGGATTCGAGAGGGACGAGGCGGGACTGTGGGCTTGTGATACGCAGCAGGGGTAGGTGGGGTAAATGTGGCTGAGGTCGCCGCGGATCTGCTACATTTTGTGCTGAATTCGCGTTTGGTTTGAGTGCAAGGGAGTCGAGTTGGCGAAAGAAGGAGAAAGAAAGGGTGAAAAAAAGGATCTTCGGACTGTTCGTTTAGAGATCTGCCAAAAAATGCAGCAAGATCAACGAAAGAAGGTTGATAGTTTCTTGTTCCTTGCTTCTACTTTTTTTTAAAATATCTTTAATTGGTTTAGAAGAATGAATTTGATTTTCTGTAGGCTAGGTATTTGTCATTAGGGGAATTTATATGTTTGAGTTGGCGCGGTGGATTTTTGGTGTTTATTATCTCCTTTCCTGCTTTGGTTCCAGATTCAGCTGAGTTTTGTGTTTTTTGTACAATCTTTTCCTCCTCCTCCTCCTCTTCTTTGTCCATTCTTTCGACTTAAATAGCTTGATGCTTGTTTTAATTAATAATAGGGCGTTGATTTGCTTCTGTAATTTCCTTTGATAACCTGTTGCATATACCTTGTGTGGATGTGAATGTAATTTTGGATTACTTTTCTTTCGTTGTTCTTTTCTATGTTTTTTAATTGGGATGGAATTCTTTGGAAGGGAAAGGAAAAGCTTGTGCTCGCAGGTTTTAATGATAGACTCAACTTTAATTACTCATCAACTTTCTGCAGAACGAGGTTCTGCTCCCTGATATTTGACAATTTAATAGCAAGCATGTGTAAATGAAACAGTTATTTGTAGAGAGTTTCACCTTCTCTTCATATTGAAATTTGTATACCTATGGCAAACAAATCCCCTTACATAGGTATCTGGTTGTATTTAGATCTTTAAATTCCCGATGATTTTGCTGTCCATTTTGTGATGATAAACAAGAAAATTAGGATTGTTCTTCCACTAAAAGGTTCCTTAGTTGGCTAATAAAATACATTTGGCTGAAATTGATTTGATTGTCAAGAGTTTATGAGGTGTTGCTCTGAAAACTACATAAAAAAGAGGTCTGATATGGTACCAAGACAAAACAGGCATTCAAACAAGCAAACCAACAAAGCTAAGGTCTTTACTCTAGTTTTACATCTGGTGTCTTTCCATCCTTGATGAAGCAGGATGTTAGGAATCCATTGAGAGGTTGTGATCTCTATATAATACAATTGTTATGACCTTGTATGTTAATGGAATCACATAGCATATACCTAATACCGTGTTATGCATTGCTACAATTTTTCTGGGATGAACGTATAGATTAACAAACTATTTCGGCATATGTATAACTATGCATACATATCATTTTTATGGATATATCTACCTGAATATTGCCCTTGTTTTTGAAAAAATAAAGTGAGAAAGGTACACAAGTCTGCTATTGGAGTTTCTTCTCATTGCCCTCAATTTCTTTTTAAAGACAAGTTCATGTAAATCCGGCCATATCAAATTTATAACGAAAAATAAATCCAATGCAACTGCCACTGATGGACTGGCCATTCCTGCAGCCCATGATATTTGTCTTACTTTGACTACTAATAAATTAATTGGTTTAATCTTGATTATTTATTTACTTATTTATTTTTCCACTAGGTGACTTTGCAGTCTCATATTCAGTTTTCTGTTCATTGTGCAGAGTACATTAGAGATGGACTTCTTTGCAGAGTATGGAGATGTTAATAGATACAAACTTCAGGAGGTCATAGGGAAAGGAAGCTATGGACTTGTGTGTTCGGCCATTGATACACGTACTGGAGAAAAAGTAGCAATAAAAAAGATACATGATATCTTTGAGCACATCTCTGATGCTGCTAGGATTCTCCGTGAGATTAAGCTTCTCAGGCTTCTAAGGCATCCTGACATAGTGGAGATCAAGCACATCATGTTGCCTCCATCAAAAAAAGATTTCAAAGATATTTATGTTGTTTTTGAGCTTATGGAGTCAGATCTTCACCAAGTCATAAAGGCTAATGATGACTTGACAAAGGAACACTATCAATTTTTCCTTTATCAGCTGCTCCGTGCCCTAAAATATATCCATACAGGTAATGTATATACTCCCAATATTTCCAAAGAAATGAAGTGCTGTGGAATAAAGTAAAATCACACTGACGTAGACTTTTTAGGCAATAATCTTTCCACTTTTTGAAACAATCCACATGTCTACATGCTTGTGTCAATATTGTGGTACTGCATTTACAAGCTGATGGTATGTTTTAGTTAATCTAACTGGAGGCTATTGGAGCAACATCCTTTTCTGTAGATCAGTCTTATCTGTTTTACTGATCTTAATTCCATTATAGAAAAGTGAATCCATGATTTAATATAGTAAAATTAGTTTGGGATCTTGAATATTCAATGAAGCACTTGCATTATTGTGCATTTGCCTAGTTTATAATTTTCCATGACTTCGTCATTTTTACATCGCTCCTACATGTCCCTTTTTGGCTGTTATTTTAATGCTAGATTTGCACAAGTTATTGTAAGACAACTTCACCATATCATGAATTCTGTATGGCTAAATCGCTACCAGGTACACTATGGCTATATTCACATCTGCACTCACATCATTCACTAGCTAAGACGAGCAAAACATTTGCACAAGTTATTGTAAGACAACTTCACCATTAAATATTTTCTATGCTTTAGAAGCTTCTTGATGCAATCGTCAACATAGATTAATTTTTGATTGCTATCTGTAGCTATGTAGCCCAATTTTGGTGTGAGTGCAATAGTGTGCAGGTGGTTCTGTCAATTGGGATGCTAGCACCTAAGAAATATATTTATGAAGCAACCTCTATTTTGATAAAGTAAACAGATCCAGTAATTTAGTGGTTGTATTAGCAATATTTTTGCTGCCTTGTATTTCATGAAGTTTTGAATGATGGCTGCCTAGGTAACTGCTTAGGCTCTCAGTTCAGTGTTTTGCATCATTTTTGAGTAATGAGTATGGAGAATGAGATCAGTTTATGAACTGGTGCCAAATGCTATTGTGGCTAATTTTTAGATATCTCCTTATAATCATGAGTTTATTATATTTATTACTTTTGTGCTACTTTGACCTTTGGGGGTCAGCCTGGGCACCCATCTAGTGCCAGCAAGGTGGTACTATTGTTGGTAATTCATCTATTCACTTGACCATTTATGTGCTAAAAGTAGATTTGTAGTATTCTACTCATTTCTAGCATTATATATGGTAGTTTCATGCTAATTCTGCACATTCACCTTAGCTACATACCAGGAATATGCTTTCATGCTATCCTTCAACACCTAAGCCTTGTGTATCTGTTCTTTGTTTCTTCCTAGTATTACAATATATGCTTCTTTAGGACTGTTCCATCTCTACCATTTTTCATCTTATTTGCCTATATTATCATTATCGCCCAACATTCATATTATTCTTTGATCAAATTTAATTAGAAAGGATGGAACTTGGGTTGAGCAGCTTGAGTTTGGTTCATACCAGTTGTTACATCTGAAAATCTAGCACAAATTGGCCACGGCCTTCCTACTCATTGTTGTATGTTGATGCCATGATTTCGCACTAGAACTAATTCATCCACCATGCTTTATTTTGTACAAAATCTCTCTCTTCATTTCTTGATATAAGATGTTACAGACAAGAAAAATGATCAATGCTGATGATGGCAACTTATCATACTGCAATCATTTCTGTGGACTCTGCTTCACCTGCTATTCCTTTAGGTTTCATTTATCCTTCTAAGCATTTACTCTCAGCCATATAATTGCATCTTTTGCTTGTACAAAATCTGTCTCTTGATTTCTTAATATGTTATAGATAAGAAAAATGAACATTGCTGATGATGGCAACTTATTATACTGCAACCATTTCCGTGGATTCTGGCTTCACCTGTTATTCCTCTAGGTTTCATTTACACTTCTAACTAAGCATTTACCCTCTTTGCGATATAATTTCATCGTTTGCTGATAAGATATGCCAGAGGACATCATTTGGTTGCAGGATTAGTTTTGAATTAATACAGTGGTACAGGATTGATGTGAACCCTGGGAGAGGCCAGCATAATTGGAACCACAGATATCTTTCATGCTATCAGCATATGTCATCCTTAGAAAATATTCTACCTAATCATACCTTCTCATGTCATTCTACCACATGCTTTCTTTAAGTTGACAAATGCTTGTATAGGATTCTTCTGTCATCTAATTCTTCCTGTAGATTCTCTCAGGACCTCATCTGATAAATGACAAGATGGTGTCACGTGGTGCAAAGTAATACATATATTTGTTGATGACCTCCTTGGCATCGTGTCTAATTCTTCTTTCGTCTAATATGTAACTTGTGTTCTGTCTTCTCAGTTGCCTCAAAGGCTCTGTGGTGGTGCATCTTCATCATGAGCTTCACCTTTATTTCAGCTATCCCACTTTTTTCAGTTAACTTCTTTTCAGATATTCCAGTTAATCTAACCAATCTAGTCTCTCCTAGAAATTTCCAACATGTAGCAGAATGCCATCTGAGCTTTATTTTGGTGGTTTTTGTCTGTGCTTTTGAAATATCTTTCTACTTTATGTTTCATATTTATATGTGTTTCGGATGCATATTTTCTGAATGTAGGTCTCCTATGTCTTCTTGAGTTTCTGAAATTCTTCAACATATTCCAAAAAGCATCTTTTGATCTTTTTATCTCATTTTGTTAAATGCTCTTCGTGTTTCCATATCCGAGATATTCATACTGGATAACATGTATTGTGGTTCATCCTGGTTGTTTATTAATATTTTGGTTCTGTTCTAATATTTGATCTGCTCGTATGCAGCTAATGTTTATCATCGAGATTTAAAACCAAAGAACATACTTGCAAATGCAAATTGCAAACTCAAGATATGTGACTTTGGGCTAGCAAGAGTCGCTTTCAGTGACAACCCCATGACAATATTTTGGACGGTATGTCAAGAAAATCAGCTTATGATCTTAATATATTCCAATTGCCATTTTTTTCTGTACCATGTGATTGGTGTTTTCAGATCTTTATGATATATTTTGTCATTTATCCTCTCGTATAAGCATTGCAGACCTCTGAAGAACCAAGTAATTTTGCAGGATTATGTTGCAACCAGATGGTATAGAGCCCCGGAACTCTGTGGATCATTTTATTCTAAGGTATGGAGTTCTCTGGCCTGTAATAGTCATTGTAAATTTTGTCCTAAGGTATGGCTTTCCCGGTCTGATGCCCTTTGCACCAATTTCATGTTACAATTTAACGATGTATATATAGACTCTTAGAAATAGAAACACCATAAGTTGCACTAAGCAATAGCCCATTTATTTATGCATATGGACATGCATATATTTTAATCTTTACTAATGTTTCAAACATAGTATAACTGATTTAATGAATTTTAAAGCATTTACCTATTAATCTGTGTGCTATATTATGCATTGGTTGGTTTTTGAAAATATGAGAATACACATCGGTTTTTTCCCATAGGCTAGCATTTCTAAATCCCTGCTAAACATGGCTAAACTGATTCCTAGAATGGTTTCTTATGCATTGATGTTTGTGCTGCCTTTCTTTGTGTTTTGTTGAACTTGTTCTTGGGAAAAAAAATGCTGCAGCTCTAGAGTTTAATGGGAAGTCCCTTTAGGTGGATAGCATGTGCCTAGTGCATGCAATATGCAACATGAGTATAGTAAGGAACATCATTTGAAGGACCACATAGTACAGATTTCCGACAGCATGTGATCACCATGTAGAACATCTAGTTGTATTACTCTAAAGTTTTACTTAAAATGGTGCTCAGTTTTGTCATTATCAGGTTATTGTGTAGCATCTGGCTTGACTAGTATCCTGTTGGTTTCTCAAGTATTTATCTTATGCTCTAATATTTTTCTTAGTAGCTGTACCTGTACTGCAAGAATCAAACATAAAGCACGATGAGCAAATATATTGGTGCAATGTTAAATAATAATTATTGTATTAGTTCCAAGCACCTTCTGTTTCGTTGCAGCATATGTAATTGAAAATAGTATAAATATTAATTACTGTTATGTGTGCATTTTTATAATCATTAACAGTGTTACATAGTAGAGACGATGCCTATTGTCTGTTTTACCTTAATAATGTTCATAAAATATAATTTATTAATTCTTAAATTAAAGAATTATATATAATAATATCGTGTAAATAGAAAGAATCATTTATTTTTCCCTTTTTAAAAGTATGTATAATGATATTCTTTCTTACTATTGATTATTATTTTCTCTTATAATGGCTAACAACAGCCACATGACATGGTTATAAGATAATATTAAAAAATAGCTGGTTCTTTTGAATTTATTTTAGGCAAATAGAGGCCCATTATATGATGCCATTCATAATGTGTTCATATACATGCATGCGGCGTTGCACGTGCGCTGCATACATCATGATCCCAGATCTTAGGAACCAACTTAAAAAATCTCCGTGTAATTAACATTGACATCTAATGACGACAGTTTTATGAGGATAACAAGTTAATGTGGACCTATATAATAATGAGATAGTAGTTAAAGGCAAGTTATTATTTCAATGTCCATTTAATCTAAAATTTATACTAAATGCATGAAGAGTGTATACAATGGTTATTATAACAAGGTACCCATGACCTTTGTAACAATGGTATAATGGTTATGTCATAAGTATTACTTTATTTTCCATTATATATTTTTACAATATAATGGAGCCTCTTAAGATAAAATCTGTGATTATTCTTAGCCAGAGTTTAAGAAGTATCATTTACCATCAGCTGAGGACCTGAGGTTGTTTAATCGAAAACCAGGTCCACAGCTAAGTTATTGCCAGGTAGTACTCAGAGAAAGGGAAAAATAAAAATTAAAAAATGATGTTAGATACCCACTAAATGCCCAAGATATATTTGCTTGTAATTGTAATGTTATTTGCCAGTTGCGATTGGTTTTCTTATTTGGATTATCTTGTATGTATAATGTATCTATGGTGCTTTTGAGGGGAAATTTTGAGCTACATAAGGTTTGTCACTTTCCTAGCAGGCAGATGTCAATTTTATTTCAGCGTTTAAAAGGATCTAGACTCCAGTAGTTCATGAATATGAAAAACTAGATAAGTTAAAACACCTCAGTCAGGCCCAAAAGGAATCAAGAAGGGAATAATCCCTTCCTTCTCTTAGTATAGGTTATAATTTGTTTGAGTTCAAAAAGGATTTCTGGGCTCTGTAGGGCACGAGATTCCCTTCCTGCCCGTAGTATAGGTTATAATTTGTTAGAGTTTAAATGGGATTTCTGGGCTCTGTAAGGGAAGAGAAAGAGGGAAGGAGAAGAGAAGAGGGCACTGGGTGTTGTCGAGGAAGAGAGCCTTGTTTTTGTTCCTTTTTGAAGTGTAAGGGAGGCTAGAGCCCACCAGTCCTATTCTTTTATTCGAGTGCCAAAAAACTGCATTATATATACACAAGATCCCTATTTATAAAAGAAGGCAAACCATAAGACTTTTAGATTTCCTAAATTACCCTCACAAGGCACCAGTTCCTCTTTGCATCATTGTAATGAAAGTACTGCAAAGAGTACGACTACTGTACCATGTCTTATTACGCCCTCAAATATGACTTGAGATCTTTAAATCTCAGCCCACTGTTTGGTGGAATCCCTCCACGGCCTTGGAAAACTGTTGTGACGAGAGTCCTGTGTGGAAGAACACTGTCTTATTAACCCCTCAAATATGTTCTAAGATCTTTTACTCTCAGACCACTGTGTGGAAGAACCCCTTTGACTTCAAACACCCTGAAATGACCAAGTAAAATAAAAGACATGATAAAATGACAAAAACTAAATCTCTCCTAATGACCCAGAGCCCTTCAATACGTCTGAAACTTTTGTTTGTTTAGAAGAGTAATTGTTCAGAACTTCAGATGGTTTTTATTTTTGAACATCATAGCAGATTTTTTTCCCTTAGTTTCTTGATATCAAGAGGGTTTTAAGAGGCTGGAACTGAACATGGAAATACAAACATCGTAATTAACCTCTTGATGTGTATATGGAAACCCAGCTGCCATTACATTTAAAGGTATCTTTTTGAGCCAAAAGAATATTTCAATCCCATTAATCATACCTTGTGTGATTGATATTTGATGATGATTTGTCAGTAGATCTTACATTTGGAATTTATGCAATTCACTCTTTATGTTTTGGGAACTAGTTTCAAGAACAATGACACTACTCTGTTTTGACATAAATAATAGGTTCTTGAGATCTAGACAGTAGAGAAATTAGACATTTTTTTTCATTACTTTGTAGTTGATACACGGCTCATCAATGTTAGCATTTTTTTTTTAATTTTCACAGCATGTTTTTGTTTGTCATTTGATCTGCTGGACTTTACACTGATTGCATAACTGGGTATGCTAATGAGGCAAAGTTAAAAAACATTCTAGACTATCTTTATGTCTTTCAATTGTAACCCAAAATTACTATAATTGCTGCCTTTTCTCTGAAGAGTTCTTGTATGAACCTTCAAAAACATAATAATTTCTAGTAATTAGAGAAAAAAATGCTTGTTCAGGAAGGACTCTTGAACTCTCCTGCAAGCTGAAACTTACAGGTAATTGAGTCTGTTGATGAGTTTCTGCTTCATTTCATTATTCGGATTGGGTTTCTGAGACAAAAATGAGCAGTGAGTCTTTTATTTGCAGTATACCCCTGCTATTGATATGTGGAGCATAGGTTGCATTTTTGCTGAGGTGTTAAATGGAAAGCCAATATTCCCTGGTAAAAATGTGGTTCACCAACTGGATCTGATTACTGATCTTCTAGGCACACCTTCCTTGGACACTATTTCACGGGTATGGCATCTCATTATGTTAATTTGTATCTGAGTAGGTGGATATATATTTTTTTAAAAAAAAATTACTGCAGGAAAATATTTCTCATCTATGTATCCACTTGGTTCTGTTTCCAGGTGAGAAATGAAAAGGCAAGAAAATATTTGAGCAGCATGAGGAAAAAACAACCTATGCCTTTTTCACAGAAGTTTCCAAATGCAGATCCTTTAGCACTTAAATTGCTGGAAAGACTTTTAGCTTTTGACCCAAAGGATCGTCCGACTGCGGAGGAGGTTTGTATACTATATGTCCATGCCCTTCTTTCCACTTTGTTTTCTACCTCCAAGATTTTGTTGCTGCTCTTCTTTCCACTTGTTTTCTACCCCCAGGATTTTGTTACCACCATTTTTCCATCGGCATAAAATAATTCCTTAGTCATATTTTGTCCGTGTGATGGTTTCTCACTGATATTGATGTATATACATCTGATTTATCAGGCACTGGCAGATTCTTATTTCAAGGGTCTGGCCAAACTTGAGAGAGAGCCATCTTGCCAACCAATTTCAAAGATGGAGTTTGAGTTTGAGAGGCGGAGAGTGACAAAGGAGGATATAAGGGATCTTATCTTCCGTGAAATTTTGGAATATCATCCTCAACTCCTCAAAGACTACATGAATGGAACTGAGCAAACAAACTTTCTTTCTCCTAGGTTTTGATGATGCCAAACTGGTTTTTCAGATTTTCAGCCTCCAATATTGGTATCTGTTTACATTCTAAATATCATCTTTCATGCATGCTCTATATGCAGTTCTGTTGATCGATTTAGGAAGCAATTTGCTCAACTTGAGGAAAATGGTGGTAAAAGTGGGCCGGTAATTCCACTAGAGAGGAAGCATGTTTCTCTTCCGAGGTAATATTGTCTGCTTAATCCGGTTTTATAGTTCATCTTGTCTTGGTGTGAGCATGTATTTATCTCCATGATGTTTGGGCTTAATAATTTGATGTTGAAAATGAATTGGTCTTTATATAGATAAGTGTTTCTCTAAGAACTAGTTCTGTAATAGGCCCATTGATATAGTTTCCGTAGTAATTTTTTTGCTATTTGTTATCCATTGGGCTGCCATGTGGCTTTGATAGATAAAAATACTTGGGATGTCAAATGTTTTCTCAAATTGTTAGTTCTCAGCTAGCACGGGTGAGTGCTAAATTGAGATTTTGTGGGCAAACTTCAAAGGATGATTCTCTCCGCAACAAATTAGAGTTCATCAAGGCAATACACCCTCTTACTGTGATGGGGATGATTGAGAAAGGATTCATAAAACGAAAAGTATGAGCATGTGTTTGAGATAATCTACTTCAAACTTGTAATTCTTATAAATATGCTCTTATTGTTGCAGCAAATATGTTAGAATTGTTTGAACATTTAACTTTAGCTGTCTTTACATTTTGGCTTATGGGTAAAGAAACTGCTCCCTTCAAATCCGCAACCAAATGAAAAAAACAGAGTATCAAAAGTAAATTTTGAATACATCACCATTCTCTTCCAAGAAAGATAAGCTAAAGGCTAAGAAAAAGGGTGTGTATATGGAAACTCGTTAATCACACCATTCCTCTTTTTTTTTATTATTTAGAAATCTGAAAGCAGTGTTGGCGGAACTGTCCCAAACTGCCCAGTTCGGGGTGTACTATGCTATACTAGTGGCGGATTAGGATGGTTTTGGCCTTCACATTGAGAAACCGGCGAGGGAGGGGGAGAGGGAGAAGGAAAGAGAGGAAAAGAGAAAAAGAGAGAGAGGAGAGGGACAGAGAGGGAGAAAAATGCCATGAGAGGGAGAGATAGGGGGCTTAGAAGCCCTCTCCTCCTCCGATCGTCTGCAGGGGCCACTGGGCGGAGCCCTTGTTTGGAACGAAACAAGGGCTGGGCCCCATATTTTTAATTTTTTTTTTCTGTTCTTTAAGTGAAGGGGCCTAGTGGCCCTTGCGAATGATCGGAGGAGAAGAGGAGGGCTCCAAGCCCTCTCTCTCCCTCCCCTCCCCTCCCTCCCTCCCTCTTTCTCGCTCTCCCCCTCCCTTTTTCTTTTGGCCGAGCTTTTGAACGAAATAGGTCTCCGCCTAGCGTGGCTTGCGGACGAGAGGAGGGCTTCCGAGCCCCCTCTCTCTCCCGCATCTCTCTCTCTCCCCATTCCCTTTCCCTCTCTCCCCCTCCCTCCCTTTCTCTCTTTTCCTCTCTCCTCCCTCTCTCCCTCCCTCTCTTGGTTCCATTTGTTGGACTCTCTCTCGCATCTCTCTCTCCCCCTCCCTCCCTCGCTGTCTCTCTTTTCCTCTCTCCTCCCTCTCTCCCTCCCTCTCTTGGTTCCCTTTGTTGGATTCTCTCTCGCATCTATCTCTCCCCCTCCCTCCCTCATTGTCTTTCTTTTCCTCTCTCCTCCCTCTCTTGGTTCCCTTTGTTGGAATGCACCAGAACGGCACGGTATGGTACCGTACCGTACTGTGAGCCTTGCCTGAAAGAATATAATCATCTATGGTACAAATACCCATAACTTTATGCCATAGTATGAAGAGTAAGATTGCTAGAGAAGTCTGCGCTCCACTACTGACTGACCCTAATAGAGGCAGCTGTTTTTACCAGCCAGTGAGCTGAACTATTTGCCTTAAAAGGTGTGTGAGGTTTTGACCTAACCTGAACTCTTAATCCATATCTCAAAGGGTGGACAGGCTCATTCTTGTGTTCTTATATTTTATTTCAAAGATATCAGCTACGTGATCTCTTTAGAATTTTGTACTTATGGAGTCAAAACTATCCATAAATTCTACTGTGGTTGATGAGGGCATGTTACTTGTACTTTCATGCATGCTTCCCCACAACCTCTATTCTATAAATGAAAATATTTTGAGTTTTGACAGTCTATAAGGTGTACGAAGCATGAATATTGCATGCTCCTTGTTATCAGTTCAAAAGTTGATCAATAGACTACCAGACATATTCCTTTTCTTTGAAAAATTGATGCCTTTTTTAGATAAGTGAACCAAAAGGAGCTAGTGCAGTAATGATCCGGCTTATCATACTGTAGGGTCCGGCATATTACCACCTTAGAGAATATAGGCCTTTTAGCTTTTGGACATGGAGCCTGAAATTGAAAACTCTGCACAGCCTCATTTTAACTCTTTAACAATGCAAGCAAATTGCATACCTCAAGATTCATTTAGAGATACTATTTAAAAGATGACCATCTTTCGCCTATTTGTGCCATCTAACTTTTCTTCATCGCTACTTGGTTCCCATTGAAGCAGCCCATTTTAATTGTTATCTTCTAGTTTTTCTGTCAAAACCTGGTGGTGTAGCATCCTCCTCAACAATACTTGAGATGTCTGGATGGGTACTTGGACCTCCACGGTCTCTTTGACTTTCACCTTATATTCAGAGGGGCTAGAGTAATGCATTGATATGAATACATGGATTAGCACCTCATTTTCGGACCCTTAAGTTCACCACAAATTCTTATGCATAGCATTTAACATTGCATTAGGATCTGGCTTTGGTTGGAAGCGTCCATATCCCTGTTGCATACCCAGCTAGATCTATCTTCACGGCCTGTCTCGTGTTAGTTCTGTTTATTTTGGATAAGTTGGCTAGTGGTTGATCTTATAGGAATATTTTACTGCCCTTTCGCAATATGTGATATTGAAATTGGTGCTTGTTAACTTGGGCTTAAAGACATTTTAATCCATATTAATTGTAGTTTCTTGTGCCGCTGGAAGCATAAATCTAGATCCATCTGCCTTGTTTCCTCACATTTTTGTTGTTGAGCCTGCATGGCTTTGCTTAATGTGACTGGTGACATACCTACTACTCATGTATTCTATTCACAGCTACTGCTCTGCATCATGCCTCCCTTTCTCTTTCTCTGTCTCCATTCCTTTGATTTGGAACAACTACAACCAATATTCTAGCTTTCTACAGAGGTAAACTACCCCCTGGTATTATTATTTCCCTTTGTTGTTCAGATGGCATCATGTCCTGGCAAGGGTGCCGTCCTTGTCTGTTATCCCATAGATGTTGGCGATTTCATTCCTTTGTCTGTCATTTGTGTTATCCACCATGCTTTCAGCATCCATTACTCTTCTGTTTCCCATTGGAGGGCTACTCATATGGTCCTTCTAGCATTGATTTCTTAAGGTCCAAATTTAGACAAGCATGCGAAAGTGCAATTTCTTATAGATTGTTCAATAGTTTCCTGGTGATTTGGATGGATTTTTTGCACAAGAAGCTATGAGAGCTAGCGTTTCCTCATGTCAAACAAGAGATTTAACGCTTCAGCCTTAAAAACATTGAGGTGCCAACATTGTAGGGTAACTATATGCCCTGGAATCACTTGGGAATCTTCACCGGATGTTAATTATATTCTAATCAAATTGAACACAACCCAAAACAAGGTGCACCACCATGTATCTATTAGTGTTTTTCATGAATTGGAAAGTTATTCTCTACTGTGAAGTTATTTCCTAATATTTTTCTGCATCTTGGCACCCAAAAAATTTTGGCTGTCAAAGCATATTCTACTTCTTCCAAATTTTTACTAGCTTACTTTCATCAAAGATAATCTGCTCTGATGGAACTTCGACTTTGCAATTGTTTTAAGACTCTCAAAGAGAGGAGCAATCCTGTCTGCTTGCCGTTTATGGCTTTTAAGATGTACAGTTAGGTAGTGAGGATAAGGTTCAGAACCTTTTGACAAAGCATTACTAAAGGAGACAGGTGTCAGGATTGTGATTTCTGCTAGCCTAGTGGTCTAAATGAATCTATTTGGTCAAGCTATTTCTCTGCATTCACGCCTGCAACAACATGTTTCCTTCTCCATCTCTTTTATAGTACTGGAGGGTGGTACATACTCTCCATCAGAGGAAAATCTATCCTTGATATGTTTAGCTCCCTTTCTTTTCCAGTTGGCACTGTTCTGGCAAGGGCTGCTGTTCTCAGCTGGCATATCTTAGGTCATGGCAATCTCTTCAAATCTCTAATCTGGCCGGTGTATGTTAGGCATTGCGACCCTCTTTGGACATCCGAAGCTACTATCTGGGTGATGGGTTGGATAGGGGCAGCGCACACTCAAAGAGATGTTTGCCTCCTTTCTTAATTTTTCAAGGATAATTCATTCTATCTCCATATATACATACATATATACCCAGTATACACACACACACACACATTCCATCTCTCTTTCTCTCTCTCTCTCTCTCTCTCTCTCTCTATATATATATATATATATATATATATACACTATGTACTGTATATCCAGATGGAGTATAGTACTTTTGAGAGGAGAGGTATTATACTCTATTCAAATCACTAATCGGGCATCCAAATTGAAAATCCACACCATTATATATCTTTACTCGCAAAAATGCCTAGAAACCAAAAAATTGTATTTTGATGGTCTCTAACCCATGCATCAAGTGGACACATAAATAGATTGGTTCCTCTTATGCTAGTGTGCTAAAATACATAATAAGTTATTTAAATTGAGAAACCACCTTATTGATCATGATCTACACATATTAAAACTTGTATAGATTAAAAATCAATAGATTTTAGTGCTTAGGTCATAGCAAAATATGGTCTTGTATCATCTTAACCATTATATTTTTCACCTACCGAAACAAAACACGTGATCTTTGTTCATAGCATAGGTTAAAGCGAACCAAAACACGTGATCTTTGATTTGTAGGCTTTTTTAGTGGTATAGATCATGATCTACAGTGTAGAGCTTCAATTTGGATGCCCTATCATTGATTTTAGATCTCGAGGAAGTACATAATCTCTCATCTCGAGAGGAGCATAGTCCATCTCCCTCTCTCTCTCTTGCTCTCGTTATATATATACTCTCTCTCTCTATACATATATATGTGTGTGTGTGTGTACACATACATACATATAATATACATGCATATATAAATGCATATATACATATAAATACATACACACGCAATCATGCATACATGGATTGTATATGTATATATATGGAAGTATGGATCTGAAAATCCATCGGTACCTGTGGTCCTTCTCTAACTGTCCATTACAGCCCCTCTTTGAACTGATTCTTCAGCCAATTATATGTTATTACTGGGATGATAACTTATGGTGCCCAAATAGCCCCTACACTGGTGAACAGAGGGTTCAATGAGATCAATGTACTAAGCTTGTAATGTACGATTTTATGGAGCTCCAATATAATGTGAATTGAGAGGGGAAAGCTAATTTGTGAGGTTGGCCGAGATTGAGGGGAAGATGAGGACTACCTTTTTTTTCTTCCTTTTCTTTTTCACTAAAATTATGAATATTTTCTAACATCTGATAATAAGATTGAGCTGTACATACTATGTTCTGGTAATCAGCTGATACTAGAACTTTCACCCAGTCTCTATTTGGGAATGCAATAAATGTTGGAATATTGAAAAAGTCTCTCAGGAGAATGATTTATCCCTCTAATGATATACTCAGTGATACTTCTTTTTTTTTTCTTTTCAAATTGATAACTTTAATTTATTACAGCTGTGTGAGATTAATGCACCCACTTTAAACTAGGTGCATATGGTCAGTTCTTGTCACGTGTTCTTGCTTGAGCATTTCGTCTGTGTACGGTTTCAATTCCACTACTTTGTATGTGCTCTGTTTTGTATAATCCCCAAATTATAACTATTTCTAGTTGTCTGTCTTCTTAGATCTACGTTTGTTCACTCTACTACGATTCCCCTTAAGGAGCAACCCCATTTGGCTTCATTCAGAGGGAGGCATGTCTTAGATGAGGCGTGCAAAAATCCTAGAGATACTGAAGGGCTGTCTGGAAGTCTAGCAAGGGCTTCACAGCTACCTCAAAGAGTTCCACTTGGTATGACCTTTGGTACTAGTTCCATCTCTCTCTCTCTCTCTCTCTTGCTGCACTCCAGTTTTCTATCTAAATCCTCATTGCACTCTGATAAACTAGAGCCCTAATCAAGATAAAATTCTTTCTTACTGTAATGTGATAAGCTGAGTTGAAATCAGCTACTATCTCGCAACTAACATGATGGCATATTGGATTATTGGCATTTCAGCTAAACCTGGAAGAGTTGTGGGGCCTATAATGCCATATGAAAATGGAAGTGCAAAGGATGCCTATGATCCACGGAGGCTGGTAAGAAATGCTCTTCTTCCAGCACAATCAGCTATTCCTCCTGCACATGGTTTCCAAACAACTGAAGGCAAAATAGACAATTTAGAGAGGAAAGGTGTGGAGGCAGAGAGGGAGACACAACAGAGATCACCAATCCACCAAGGTATGCCAGGAAAGATGGCCCCAGATGTAGCTGTAGACATGCAAGCCTACCGTGTCCATCCATCACCAGGACCAAAGGCTGGTTCATCAAGGGATATAATCACCATGGATGCAAACCTGCTGCAGGCCCAACCTCCATATGATGGAATTGCTGCTGCTGCTGCTCACAGGAAGGTGAGCAGCGTTCAGTTTGGCATGGCAAGAATGTGTTAGGCACTGATTAAGGCACAGAGTAGTTAATGATGTCTTAATCCTTCAAGACATTTGATGATGGGTGTAAAGATGCTCAGACGGGAGAGGAGGCGAGAGATACATGGAAGGAGAAAACAAGTTAATAAAGGAAAAAAGGAGCATGGGTAGCATGAGTAATTTAGATCCGAGTCCATCATGTAATTGCAATTTATGCAACTCATGACACTTGCAGCTGAAGTTGCAGGTTCTGTACTTTCAGCTTAATCTTGCAATATAATATGAGGCATGATACTCGCCTCCTTTCGTTTGCACGTGTAATGATGGGCTTGAGAAATTGCATTTATCGAGGAAAGTTTGAATTGTGAAGTGGTGATCAACTATCAGGATTCAGAATTAATAATTATGAGTTTCAGCCATTTGTGCATCTGTATGCACGTCAATCATAAACACACTAATTAAACCTTGGTTACAGTATCTGTTGGCCCTATGAATCTTTATCAGTTCTATGTAGGGGGTTGCATGATATCAAAAGTAGATAAAGGTACAACACCTGATCATTGAGGGTTTCAGCATTTGCAGTGGAATGAAACATTTTAACCTGGGTTGATGCTGAAACATATTGGATGAATATGGCTGCAATGGTTTGACAAGCAACTACTATTTCGTATCATTAGATTCGCATATCTACAGTGTTGGACCAACCATCTTGCAGCATTCGTTCCGTCATAATACCGTGCAACAAACAAACAAACCTGAAATCATAATGATCATCATGCCATGGATGGTAATCCATTTGTGTATACGCATGATGAAATCACATTTCCGCGCTCTAGCTGCTGCATGTGTTCAGTATTTTAGCTCCGTGGAAACCATATATCCGTAGTAATTGTGTATTAGATTGACCTTCCACAATATGTTGACAACAAAATTTCAGTTCTTGCCAATTATCTATCACGAAAATATATATTAGCACCTAATACTCAACCTCCAGCTTATTAATAAATTGATTCCAATGTCAGTTTGTATGTTACCTAGGTTTTCAATCTATAAATTTCAGGCTTAAGTGAGCTTGTAACGAGCTGATATCGAATTAATATCCTAGAACGGTACCTGTTTTAGAGCTATATCTGCTGAGATTTTGTTTTCCAAAATACTGGCCGTCTAGTAGGCTTCCCCCACATTCCATTTTGGCCAAGAGAAGCAGAGATGCTCATGATCGCCCCGGGCCAGACCACCATTCGCCGCACCGCCCCCGCCCGCCGAACCTTCGCCGTCGCCGTCCGCCCCTACGTCACCGCCACCGAAGCTCCCTCGACAACTCCACCGCCACCGAAGCTCCCTCGACAACTCCACCGCGGTCGGCTTCATCCGCTACTCCAAATCCATCCCGCCCGTCTCCTCCCTGCCTCTCACCCTCCCCAGCAACCTCCCCCAGTTACGAGACACCGCCTTCGCCACGGACTTCTCCGACAAGCTCCGGAGCCTCGCCTCCGCCGAGTTCCCGTCCAAGTTACCAAAAGAAGTTGACAAGGAGGTCTTCCTGACGGCGAGCCTCAACCGCCAGGACTGCTGCGGTAACTGCACCTGCAAAGGGCCGGACTCCAAGAGGTTCGCGGCGTCGATGGACACCAGTCCTTTGTTCGGCTGCCGATCTCGATTCTCCAGTCCCACTACTCTGGGAACCGGACGCTGCTCGAGGACTTTCCAGAGAGACCGGCGAACCCGTTCGACTACACGGCGAAGACGGCGACGGGGACGAACATGAACGCCGAGCATGGGGCAAGGCTGCTGGCGGTGGCCTACGGGACCAGGATGGACGTGGCGCTGCAGGACACGAGCTTCATCAGGCACAACTTCTTCGTGGTGGGGAGATGTTGAGCAATTATGATTCTGTAGTACTACCCTGCCTTGCTTCTGATTCTGAATTGAAATCGAGGTTGTCTTGATATTGATTGAGATCGGAAAATGGCATGGCCTGCTAATATAAAATTAAAGCCGACGTTTGATTTTGCCTCTCTACATGGATGTGACTACAGAATAGCATTCCCTATTCGTAAAAAAAAACGTGTTTCATAAGGTTATAAAGTTGAAGACTAATCAGTTCTTGATTGCATTTTGCTAGATAAAAGGCGATATTAAGCAAACCACAAAAATCATGTCAACTTGCACAGAAAAACCCAACCCCGCCCCCTCCCGAAACCAACCAAGTGATCATGTAGATTACTTCATATCTGAAGCATGGTCATTGTACAGAATTTCTTTTCCTGTCAAATATGTAGAAGCACGCCAAAGAAAAATCTTTATTTCGCAGCTGTTGTATACAAGCGAGACACCTTTATGACAGTACCCAGCTGAAAAGGAATGAATAATATATATACATCACTGGAAGCTAGTTATGACAAAAGTGCAATAAAAAAGAGGCAAGTTCACGCACATGTGCCAGCAGCCATGATACTGAAGCAAGTTATGAAAGCAGCTCGCCATTAATGTAGAAACAAAACTATGGGATTTACAATACCAAATATGAGGCATCCCATGTATAGACTATTGCATTAAAGAAGGTGATCGGAGGTTAATAAATCATGCTATTGACTGAAGGGAACAAATAATGTCATTCTTTATTGTCAAATCTCTCTGCAATGATAGGACGAACATCTTCTGCATCAACCAGGGTCTCGAGGAAGGGAAGTAATGAAATCAATGCATGGTCTGATGGGTCATCAAACCAACTCTTAATAGGTATTCCATTATTCACTTGCAACTGAAAAACCTGAAATCATGAAACAATAAGGAGAAATAAGATGACTGAAATTTTAATGTTTGGAAATTTGTTGATGATACATCACTTTTCGCATCTAACATGATGCTAGTAATCAGAATGTAAAGGTGCATGCTTATGTGTGTAATACATTATGGAGGAAGAGTTTGCTAATGACACTTTAATAAGCTTGGACATTCTCATCTAAACGATATAGAATCCAACGAAAAGTAAGGGGGTCCCTCGTCCCTTCAAGTAGCATCTTGAATTTTAAATGCAAGATCCAATAATATAAGGAGATTTTCAATTTGACAAGGTGTATCTTTTCATCCAAGAGAAATTTGACACCCTATATGGGCAGCTTTTGCAACATCATGCACAAAGTTCTATATGACTTTATGAAGTAACTGATCTTTAATACAATTATGACACAAGAGAGATACCTGCGGAGAGTTATCAATTATGGCAACTTTTGCAAGGTCGACACCTAGAATGGTCAGGTCTTTTGTATAGCTTCCATCAGAAAATATACATGATTCACGATAGATGCGCCTGGAGATTAGCTTCCTATCTGGATCCAGTATATTTAGTAATTGTTCAGCATAGATGCTTTGGCTGGCTGTGAAGATTACAATCTCAAACATCTGAGAAACTTTCTCAAGGAACGTCTCAAGGTAAGGCCTCTTTCTTACATATACACTGTGCTGTTTCATGTTAAAAAAAACTGGAAAGGTAAAGTCAGCATCATCACAATGCTCCAGGGTAGAGTGGACAAGAGTTTCTGCACGGCAAAGAGAATTGAACATCAGAAACATTTTTTTTTTTGAAGCATAAAATGCAACTGAAATTTACAGCAACTCTATGTAGTACGATAAATTGATCTTTCCAAAACTTGAAAACACAAAGTCAAGATCATCAAGGACATTAGAAGTGAAATGTTATACAGATTTGGTAAAGATTAAAGAAGATGGAAAGAATATTTCCACAAGTTGGAGAATTATAAAATCAAAGTAGAATTAGAACACACACAAACCTCATAGGGAATGCATTCATTTCTTCTGAGAGCTCCAAAAACAAGAGATAACCAAATAAGGACACACACACACATAGAGGCATGGACACATATAGATAAATGGATGAATATATACATTTATCTGCATGAGTGTAGACATGCATATGTATTAAATGCATTTAGTAGTTCTAACTTTTGGTATTGCCTCTTGCTAACTAATGATACAGTGATTATGATCCACATAAACCCAACTTTAATCATGGATGGTCCAATAGGCACCAGTCAAATATTTGGTCTGATTTATCTAATATCAAATCCAGCAGTCAAAATTCTTTGAGGCATGGGACAATATAAGATAGATCAAATCCAGCAGTCAAAATTCTTTAAGGCATGCGACAATATAAGATAGATTCATACTGCACAAGTTCATTCTGTGGTCCCTCTCTTGTTCTCCCCACCCTCCCTCTAATTATGCATGTAAGTATGTGCATATCTATGTACAATAGGAAAGCATGTCTCCATATATGCATGTGTGCATGCATACATGTAGTTATAGATGCACATAAATATCAGACACAGTGAGCCTGTGAACGTAAGCTAAGTGTGGTAGAGATTGATTAGATGTGGTAAAAACAGTATGCATCTATAGGATTTCTAGGCACCTTTTCTCAGGTTTATTTTTATAAATTATGTATCAAAAATTAAAAAAGAACCTTCAGTTCAAACAAAATAGGCCCATAACTAGTGTCTAAACAAAAATAAATAACCAATCAAGAACTTAGATGATCAGTTAAATTTCATGCATGTAACATTCTAACCAAGAAATCTAATTTCTGTACTCTGCAGATAACATTTTGCAATCAGCATGAAGGATGGCAAAAAAAGAAGAAAACAGGCACCAGAACTTCAGGGGCAGCAATGTGACCTACATGGGCTAATAAGATATGATAAATTACAAGCATAAGAGTACTCAAGAAGCCAGAAGGTCTTGGAAAATCAGAAAACTAAAGGAACATTGGGAGAGTAAAAGTTAAGATGAAAGATTTTTGAAAAATGGAAAGGGAATAACAGATGAAGTCACTAGCACGATCATGCGGTCTTCCATGTATCACATTGAACAACCTTCAGGAAAAATCAGCCATTGGCCAACATCACCAAAGTAAGAGTGACACAAGACATCCTTTTCCGCTGCAACAACATCAACCCCAAAATTCAGTCAATTACAAAATTTTTAAAATCAGTTTTGGTTTCCGTTTGGCCCCCACCCCCCTTGGTGCACAATAAAGTTTTGGTTTCGGCAGTTTCAATAAAGTTCCAGTTCAACAGTCTCACTCGGAATTTCGGCGCTTTGGTAAAAAAATCAAAAACATCCAAAAAATTGAAGAAAAAAAAAATTGAAACAATGCGACACTGTCAAGTGCCAAGGTCAGCCTCTTGATTCCTTCCCAAGGACTTGCATATAAATATGCAACAATCGCCACATAGCTAAGTATGCACCTCTGTTGATCTGAATACAATGCGACACTGTCAAGTGCCTGCAAGCAACCCGACCTTTTCCCCAACGCTCATGCGCAGCTTCATGGCATTAGCATAGACTCCTCCCAAGAGTGCTCTACAACCAAGCACCTCTATGTCAATTCCTACCCTTCGCCCCACAAGCCAAGCACTGCTCAACTAGAAATAAGCAAAATACTTCCGTGCCACAACATATCCATGTTGCTACAATTTGCAAGCCACCGCATTAGCCTTCGAGAATACATAAACCAAACCCACATAACATGACTATGCAAAGCCATTGGTATGCATGCGGATTATACTCAAACCATCCTTTAGTGTCGCTTAGCTGAACCATCAAGTCAACATGCCCCACAGCATCTTGAAGCCACGGTCGACTGTGCACATCCAAGTCCTCGTGGGTTCCACCATCCAAGCTCCCCCACAAGCTCTCGCAGCTCAATCTCAGCCTTGCATCCTCAGCATGTCTTCCCATCCACAACCATACTGCTCAACAATGTTATGGACTATTAACACATCGCTACGCACTGCCACAATCCTTGAGGTCCAAGGTATATCTTCCAACATTCTTTGTCCATAGCCTGCTCACACATCATTATGCATTGTCATAACAATGGCATGCAAGTCTACCCATCAAGTAAATATTGTCGATAGACAAATCCTTGCACCACACTATATTCTCCGCGACATGATCTGCTTGGTCACCCTTAATCCTTCTCCCAACTCTAAGGCACATGTTCTGATCAATATTTCATTAGGCACCATTGTGCTCCACAACCAAACGGCTCCTGTGGATCTTCATAGATATCACACTCTACAATGCCTATAGGAACAGACCCTTGCTCGACTAGTCCCATATCACCTTTACACTCCACTACAAAGATCAAGCATGTATAGGGTAGCCCGGATAACTCCCTAAGCTAATGTGACCAGCTCATCCAACCAACATTACCCCGAATGCCTTCAAATGAGACCAACGAGGCATGACCCTGCCTTGCCTCGTAGTTGTGCCATGGCAGCATGTCTTATAAGCCTACGGGAGTTGGGAATGCGTCCATAGCACCATGCCCCTCCTAGATCCATGAGAAATTCTCGAGTATCCATATGTCTTGGTGGTCCACCACCATGTCAAATATCAAGATCTGAGAGTCCCCCGACATATTGCACTACGGGCATGCTACACCATGGCTAACCATTGCCTCCTTAATACCCCAACTAGGCATCCCACAATCTCCACCTAAGGATTCCAAAATATTGAGAAGCATGGCAACTCTTGACACACACAAAACCCTTTTGTTGCCCATAGCACCATGCCCCTCAATCCATGAGGAATCCTCGAGTATCCGCATAAGTCCTAGTGGTCAGCCACGATTCCAAAATTAAGCACTGTGAGTCCCACAACATGTTGTACCATGGCCATGCTCTGCCATGGCTAACCATTGCCTTCTTAATATCCCACGCAGGCATCCACCCAATCTCCACCCTAGAGATTCCAGAGTATCAAGGAGCATTCCAACTCTTGGCATAGACAAAACCCTCCATCGTATTGCACCAAGCCCATGTCGGCACCCCCTACAACAAGCTTAAAACCACAGCTCTGACACACCAGCAAAGCTAACAATGCACGAGGGGGCAACTATACTTAAAAATTCGGGATTTAGTTGGTCTATAGAATGTTAACTAAGAAATCTGGTTAAGATTATCTACTACTTCTCTATGTTAAATTTCAAAATTTTTATTCAAGAAAGGATTAGGAGGTCCTATTCAATTTCAAAAATCTTAAAGTTCGTTAAACATGGATAGTAATCAATGGAATCTATTCAAGATTCATTCCCCTAGCAACTTATCTATTGCCCAAAATGGAAAATAGGCCTCAAGGAAGAAGAGGAATATATTTTAAAGAAGACATCATCTGCTAGGTTGGATGATTTTGGATAGAAGTATATAGGAAGGTTTCTCAAAATAATATAGAGAAAATAATTTAAGACGGTTTACCATGTGCAACATACTTAAGGGGATACCTAAATGTTGAAGAGCTGAAAAGGAGAAAAGGGCCAAATGACACTTGGAGATATGTATGGGAAATGAATCGATTCCCTAAAAAAAGTATAGAACATAGACAAGAACTTCTATAGTAGTCTTGGACATAAAACAATAATTTAGTAAAATCTAGCTAGCATTAACAAATATAGAATAAGGCTTTGTTTATGTAATTTATGGCTTTTAAGATAAAGATCAAGCATGACCACATGTACATATAATAAAAAGGAAATTGCATAATTGAGAAAAATATTACATTTTTTCATGTTGTAAGGGTAAATGCAAAGATCTAAAACAATCCTTGTAGCAAGCAGTACGTGACGCTGGGTCAGGGAAGTGGAGGTAAAAACCAAGGTAATATATATTATAAGTTGTCAAAAAGATTTGAAAATGAATTAGGCTCAACAATTATAGTTATGGATTTGTTTAAGGCTAAAGTTTGCCCTAGCCTTCTTTTGATAGTTCGTATTTTTTTGGTTGCCCGTGAAAAAGACAAGTATTGAAACCTTTCTTGCTTAACCCTCGCTTCTGATGAGGAAAAGTAGTATTAAAAGGGGAGTCCTAAAAGATATAAATGTATAAAACCATGGATAACTAGATTTGTAAGAATTTGCACTTGTAATCTAATATTTTCCAAAATAATATAAACCAATTATTTAGTTATAAATAAGGTTTGCCGTCTCGATACCGAAACCTGCATGGATACCATGCTAGTACAATATCACTACTTAAGGTCGGTTTTGCATAATGAGACTCCCTATGTCCCCATATCGAGTCTCAATTCAATACCAGTACGGCTTGAGATGCTTGGTACGGGCATTACGTACCAGTTCAATGAACCTTGGTTATAACTAAATTGGCATTTATGAAGAACCCCCTAAGCAAATAAGTGGACATTGACTATTCTGAGACCCAAAAGAATAAAAAAAGGAAAATGTAAATAGTCCAACAAAATATAGCAGGAAAATATATAATTGAAATCATATTAATAACACATGCAAAGAGACAAGAGTTGGAGGCAAGACAAACTCAAATAGATTTAATTACTGAAAAATAATGCAAGCAAAGTATGGCTTCAGCTTACCATCCAAATCTAGTACAAGGGTAACAGACTTCTTTCTTCCTATTTCCTTTGGTAGAAAAGCAGGAGAAATGGGCGAAACTGCCTCAGATAAATCAGGTAAATCTGGTAAACTTTTGAAAAATAATTGTGGATCAAAGCATTCTGCTTCTTCCAGATTATAGCTCGATTCAGTTTCCTGATCAGATGAGTTCAATTGATGGATTGCTAGATATAAGCATGAACCATCTGACCTCACTGCAGGTTCTTCAATCGGATCCTGATCATGACTAGTAATAGTTCCCCCAGTTTTCTCGAAGAAGGGCAGTATGACATAACTATCCTGTTTGTCAAAAAACAAGTCTGGTTGCATGTATACATAATCTGGACATGCAGTAGTTACTCCATCAGAAAATCCTATGTCAACATCAAAGGGAGAAGCAGCAACTTTCTCAGATGTATAGAGATCCCAAAAATTGGCAGTTTGAACTTCACTTTCGTTACAATTCCCATTATCTATGTCATTGGCAATCAGGCTAGGCACTTCATCATGCTCATCATCTCTAACTGCAAAAGAGGGACCACTTAGAAAAACAGACATATTGAAACAACCAAAAATTATTAGCAGCTAAACTCTGGGTATTCCAAAAATGTTATTTCCATGACGATAGCACAATGACATGATATGGGTGTTGACGAACAGCTGATAGCTCAGCTGGTTGGTATCTCCAAGTCAGAGGTCTCAGATTCAAACCTGAGGTGGTGAATAACCACCATTTTCTCTCCCTCACACACACACACAAAAAGATAAGACATGGGTGTTAAATGTAAATTTCTGATAGTAATCATTATCAAAATTCTAACAACAAAAAATATAATGAAAAGCGTAAAAATACACAAGTTTCTATAAGGGACAACTGTAAAGGATTAGTTGCATGAACATCAAAATTTAGTAAGGAAGGCGATAGAATTTGACTAAAAAAATACAAATCAGAGAAGTTGCAAAATGCATTTTAGATTGCATCATATTGCTCTAAATGATGGACAGCAAAAATCATTAAGAACTCCCTTTACATGCATAAGCATACATAAAAATATGCAGTCCCCAGCAAGGGGTTTATGTGTGCAATTGGGCACAACCTAGAAGGCTGAAGAAAGATATAGTCTCATCGTAAGCATTTTCTCTCAAATGCTACTTTCTCTTAGACCTCATTTATTCACAGATTTCAAATGCTTGTATAGCATATACTTTACATGGAATGATTAGTAAGATCACTCTTTATATAGAAGAATTAATTCACCAAAATCAAGCAATTCTTAATTCTGATCCCACCATAAATGACTTATAGAAATTAAATTTCCGCAAATTGGGAATGTAAGGGACACTTTATCTATCATTATATGACATGAAAATAACACCATGGTTGTGGTGCAATCTTGCAACAGCAAGAATATTGCCATGATTGCCACTCACTGTTCCATGAGCGATCCAGCAAATATAACTTCCATTCACTTCAGCTCACCTCTTTCTTCAAGAAGAATTTAGATATCTCATCTCTCATAAGTGTACCTTATAAACTTCAGAAAAAAAAAACACATCAAAAAAACACATCATTAAATGATGATAGAATTGTTAATATTTTTTTCTTTTTCTAAAATTTACTATAACTAAAATCCCTAAACTTTGTAAATCGTAATTTCTGTTTCATCTCAGCAATATTTTCATTCATGTCATATGTCTATTTCTATTGAAGGACATATTCTGGACATCCAAAAGAAACTAATGCTGTAACATAGCACCAAGTCTTGCACATGATGGAGGAAATAAATAAAATTGATTATTACTTCACTAATAAAAAATGGAAAAATAATGATTTTCAGCATCAAAGGCCTCAAATATGCATTAAAGATATTAGTTCTTCACAGCAAAGCTGAAATAGATAAGATAGATTCAATTGCAAGAAATGACAGTGTTAGGAACTCTCATCTCGAAAATGAATTTTAGTGTTTATCCTCATTCTACCTTTTTCAATTTTATGAAGATACTAATTATAAAATATTGAACTCAAAATATCTGTGAATCTTTAGACAAACTTCTAATTGGATGAAAGATGATAAAATATTGAAGTTGATCAATGTAAGGAAGAATGAGGCTTCTGAATGGAAAGGAGCATGCTTAGTATGTACCCGCATTACCGTGATTTACTGGCTTGAACTGAGATTCATTGTACTCAATAACTGGGGAGAATAGGGCTTCTGAGATTGGTCGGGATGTGGAAAATTGTGAAGCCTGCACATAGGTTATACATTTCAAAAACAAACAAAAGAAGTATGCTTTCCTTAATATAGATAACATCTCAATCTAACAATCTTAAGATGACTTATCGAAAAGAACTAAGCATCATTTCTTTCAAAAAATTATTATAGGAAACAACTGTATAGAACTTTGTTGCATTAAAATAGAGACAGGCAATACACATCATAGCTGAAGAATTAAATCAAGATAATGAACACACGTCCAAACAATTATAACCATGATAGTAGCCAAATGATTTTGGAAGAGTCCTTGTTAAGACATGAGTGATCATTTATTTTCGTGCTTACCAGTCAGAATTTCCGAATTTTTGACATTTGAAACTTCCTTAAGACAATTAACCTTTCAAAGCATATGGACCAAAAGGACTATGGACAATACCATGCCATGTCAATGTTTGACACTCACCAGTTGAAGATGTTGCGCATAAGATATTAACACGTAAGGTTTTATCAATTTTATCAAGATACAGGCATGATCCCATGTCCAAGTTCCATGTTGGATTTCAAAGACATCTAGGCACCTGTCAGCCTATCACTTGCCCAGGTGACAAAGGTCACCATTCTAAGGTCAGTGCCTCTTTGTTGAGCATGACTGATAAAAGCACAATTGTCATTGTGTTGCAAGGTGTCACAACTAACATGGAAAGATCTCAGGCACAAGGAATCTGCTCATTTAGCTATACCATTTATTGGGTTGCCATGGATCCTGTTATAGAAGAGTACCCAAGGAGCTTCCTTTTTGTTTTTCAATTGCTATTAAATAATGTATTTTCCTCCCTAAATCCAAACCACTGAATTTAGAGTGACATGATAAAAATCAACTCCAACCAACACAAACACCTCCCCTCCCACTCTTCCTTCCCCATCCCCCTACTCCCCCCCCCACCAAAAAAAAAAAAAAAGAAAAAAAAAATCAGCCTGTGCACTTTAATGGCCTGCTTATGATGATTCTGATAAATGGAAAATTAATGTGAGCAGCCTATTCTAACTTGATACTTCCATAAATTATGAGTCTCATCATGATGTGAGCCAGCTCATCACAACTTGATACTTCCACAAATTATCACTCCGATCATTCAAGCATACTTGAAAAAACTTTTTAAAACCTTAATTGTCAATGGTAAAGGACTCTAGAAAATATAGCGTGGAAGCACTCTGTGCCCGTTTTTTGAAGTTGACTTGTAAATGGAGTCCTAAACTCTAGCATGCTCTAGGATAAGCACTTGAGTATTTGGAGCTTCACAGGAGCTCAGATTTGCAATATTAGTCATAATTAAACACCAAGGAACCATGTGACGAAAGGAATATGGTTGCTAATACACTGGATGTACCCAGCCAGGATATACTGAGTCGTTCAGAACCAAGAACAAAACCAAGCATAAAACTTGAAATACTAGTCCCACTGCAACTAGATTTGACTAATCTAGTTTGACCCAGCCCCTTAATATCCTAGCAATCTATTAATAAGAGGGCTAGTTAGATTCAAGCTTTCAGACCATTACAAAAATCACAAAAGGTGCAAGCCCAGCAAAGCTGCATATGACCTAGCTCCATGGAATCTCCAGATGCAAAAACCTGCCATGCCATATCCAATAGCCATCTAGGCGGACAAAGAAAATAAACATATAATATCTTATCAAACATCATCTTCCAAATAATATCAGCAAATAATATCTTATAAACAAAAAATATCTTACAAATGTTTGTTACAAACATTTTTTAGTTAAAGAAAACCATATATTATGGTATGCCCCTGTACTAACACATGATAGACGGCAGGAGTCAGCTCAATATACCTGTACCATGTGTCAGTACAGAGGAATACCGAGCCCCTGGAATGTACCAGTGTTGTGACCGGCATGTTGGCACTTAACCTTGATCGTAACATTAAAGTTACAACCATGACTTATTCATCAATATATTCAGGATTATTTCTCACACATGTATGCATGCATGCATACATTTCTACATGCATGAATGAATGCATACATACATAAATGCATGAATGCTTATGCATATGTGCATACATGTGTGCATACGTACATATACACATGCACACCATATGCAGCGCATGTAAGTCAATGCATGCATATATACATATGCACACAGTGTGTGCATATAAAGCAATTCGAATATCATGCTGCCATCACAAAAATAAGAACATAATATTATAATTGACAACTCAACCACTTTTTTCTTGGCTTTTGGAGCCTGACAGAATCTAGGTATTGGCCCTAATTTTGTAGAATCTCATTACTGTTCTTCTTGATTTTTAGAACTGTAAGTTAAAGCATGAGAATTACAGATTAATATAGGTCCCCAAGACTCTTCAGTACCTAAAACAGTAAAATTTTTCACCTAGATGTGGCTGAATAATATAATCTCCGAACTAGTTGATGATGGTATTTATAATTCACAAAGCACAATATGGTTAAGACAGATACCACAAAATAGGAAGCAGATATTATCATACAGCAAATGTAGAAATCTAAATAATAAAAACATACCACAAAATAAAATTGTACCTTTGTTCCAGTGGATGCAGAATCAGCTGACGCTGAAACAGAGTTTATAAGTTGAGCAGAAGCATGAGCAAAGTCGTCACTGGCTTCAGTTCTTTGAATTTTTTCACTCAATGTCTCGATACCTAAAGAATCTGCATTAAGTGGACATTAAGAAATTTCACTAGGCACGATTTACCTCCAGAACATAGCTTTAAGCCACTAACAACGGCAAGCAAAAGGCACATGCCCAGGATACATATTTAATAGCCATAGAACTTGTTACATAAAAGATTTATGCCAAGCAAAAAAAATGATTCATATAAAATAAAGACATATCTTGCATTAAGAACTTCATACTCAAAAAAAAAAGCCTATTATGATCAAAAAAAGAGAAAGTAACATAAGCAAACTGTAAAATAAACACTCAAAAAGATACATGCAATTAGAGAACATTAAGGCATATAAACTAGAAAGTATAAAAGAATAAAGCAGCATAGCAAGAAAAGCTTGTGCATTATGTTAGTGAAGTAATGCAGCAGTGATTGAGATGTTATAATCATGTGCAATGGGAAGAGAGGGGGCCCTAATATCTCGAGGGAATGATTTCATTAGATGTCGAAGGGTAGGAGGGAGAAAAATAAGAAACTCTCATGATATTTGTGGAAGGACAGACTTCTATCGTGGATTCAACATTCAATGGGAATGACTGATAAGGTGATAGCCCAAACATATTGTCACATACCGTCATGAGGAATTTCAGTGGGAATGTCTAGAAATGCTGCTTGTTCCAATGTTTTGACTTGTGATTGTAAACTTTTTGAGATTTTAACTGATTTATGACAAGTATGGAGATTGCGTCCTCCTACACAATCTGTTCTTGATTTGTTCTTCATTTTTAAAGCCGGCATTTGAGCTAGTCTCTTGATATTTACCACAATTTACTTGATAATCATCAACTGCAAAAGAAAACAATGGTGCAAAGTTATATCAGCTTCCAATAAGGTACCTATTTAACTCATGCAAAAAGAAGTATTTATAATTAAAAACCAGGAAATGCTAAAAAATTTGCAGTAGTCAAATGGTGCCTTAGCTTTCCTGAAGAAAATGGGCATACAACATACTAATAAGAATTTTTTCTTTTTTTTCCCTGGGAATAATGGAGGAAGCAGCACTGGTCAGAATTACCTGTATCAGAAACCCGCAATAACACCTCCAGAGATTAGAAGACAGAACCTCTTCTTGAAATGAAGGTGCAACAGCTGGGCTCTTGCCCAGTTTGCTGTATTAATAACAAAGAATACAGTGATTATAAAGGATTGGAAACCACCTTTAAAAGTATGGATAGGATGGATGACAAGAAAGGTGGAAAACAAGAAGAGTGCAAACCCACTAGTCATTGTTACTGAGTATTAACACAGTTGTGGACTGCATTTGTATCAACAACCAGATGTGTTTTCCTTAAGAATGCCCCTGGAGGAAACACGTACAGAATATGGAAATAGGATGCTTTTGGCATGTGTGCAAAGTATCTTCCATAATTAAGAAAACAAGTGTATCAGTGCATGGTGAAGATGTTATGCTCAAAGATTCCCTGTTCTGTTGGATCTGCAGGTGAGCAATAATAGTTTTGCTTGCCGCTGCGACAGATATGACTGTCAATTAAGCAAGTCATTCATAATGTATCATTTTCAACTCACGTTTAACTGGATGACGGTTGTTTAGAGCCAAGCTAGAGAATTGTTTAGCTTGCTCGTGTTCAGCTTAATTAATCTCAACTTTACACATAAGCACAGATACATATATAATTATATATAAATATAAAAAATACAATTATTAAATGAAAACTTATTAAATAAATTTATCTATTAAATATTGATAGAAATATGATGCATGAAGCATTCGTTATGCAAAAAAAAATTCAGCAGTTGAATTGAGATATAAGAACTGAGATTAACTCAAGGAATAGAAGCCCACAAGGGACGTCGACACACAATTATCCCATAAACAAGCTGTTCATGAATAGCTCAAGTTTGGTGGAAATTAATAGATCCAGGCTTGAACTTGAAAGTCAGACATCACAAGCTTGTCTAGATTATAATTAGAGCAGGCTTAAAGATTTGCTAAGATCACTCAAGCTTGACTCAGTTAAGACCTAATGCATGGACAGAGAAATGCAATTTGTCATATCTAAATTGAAATCGCATTCTATAGATTTTCATTTCTGGTTTCTTTGGTACTGCTTTGTACCAGTCACATTTGTATGCAATATATATCAGACATCAACACACCTGAGAGACAGTCCAATATGTGTCAAATACTTTCTACGAATATCCATCTGAAAGAAATGGTCTCTAATATGATGTAAATACATTCCAAAAACATCCTTAGAAACTTTTTATGGGTCATCATGTCATATGTCAAGATAGTTAGGAAGATAAATCTGCATCCACAATTATTTAAAATAAATAAACCCTCTTTGAACTTCCTCAACATGGTTTGTGTTTGAACAAACACAAACAACACAAACCTCGATATATACCATATCTAATAGTTCAACAAGTAACAATAATATGTCTATTTCTTTCTCTTGTATACTTACCATATCATGCCTTATTCTTTAGTATCATCACATCAGCATATCTTTGTGCTTCATAGACAGCAAACTGCACAAAATCCAAACCTTAGGAACTGCAATCTTCTACCTAGGATGCAGAATCTAACTTATTCACCTGCATCCTATGTAAATAACTAAAATCTTAATGATGACAACATGAAATAAGATGCAATCTAGAAGACCACTTTATTGTTTCTATTTTAGTTTCTTTCTTGTATTTCCATGTTTATTTCAAGGTAGAAAACATTAGAAGATTTAAGTGGAACTTCTTTTTTAACATTCATAACTTATATTGGCTCTGAGATAATTAGCTTATTTGGCAAGCTTAAATTAATATTATTTAAAAAGAAAGCTTAAATTAATTAGCTTATTTGACCGCTGAGCAGAGTTTTGGACGTTCAACCATCTCACGTGCAATCATGTGGATGTGCATGAAAGGAGCATGAAAAAGAGTAGTGGAGAGTAATGAATTGAAAATCCTCACATGAATGGCACATGTTTAGAACTAGTTTGATATATGGAGACGGATGAAAGAAAGGCCAGAACTAGGAGTTTGCCCGAGAATACATGGAAAAGTTGCATATGTTAGACTCACAAAACTAAGTTGGGCCATGCATCTTTTTTCACTTAAAAGAGAAAAATCATGCCCTTTGTAGCGCTACATCCTAGATGAGTTCTGTTAACTTTTTAACCAAAATTAGTGACCTGGAATCTACATTATTGATTATTAATGGTGTTGGATGAGATGTTTAAAACAGTTGATTCAATAATACAACCTCTACACCTCATCAAAAAAGAATAACAACATCACTATTTTTCTAGGAATCAGAATGACAGCATCAGCATTTTAACTGCAACTCCAACCGATGTTTGAATTGCCGGAGTGGGAACTAACGATGTCGAAAGTGATAGCAACTTTGATAAGGATGATGATATCAATGTTAAAGTGCTTTTTTTTTTCTCAAGCTTTCTATCTGTCGCCTTATGTCAAAGACCATGTTCAAGACTTTTAAAGTTCTGACTCGTTTAAGATCTAAGTATATGATTCCCTGGAGTTATATTCTTATGCCCTTATATTGTTCTCTCTAAATGTGCTTCGCTGTTCTACTGTCAACTGTTTTTACCACAAGCCCCCTAATCCCTGTGGAAATATATATTGGGTTTAAGAAGCAACTAAACCCTAAATACTCCATGATAAGAATGAAGCCTATTAAGACATGGTGCAGCGCACAAACTTATCATCAATCATACAACATACACATAGGAATAGCTTAAAGCCAAAGAGTATAAAAGAAAAAATATCCTACGATATTCAGGACGATGTTGAAAAAAAAAAGAAAACACCACGCAAGCTATAATTTTTAATCACTTGTTGATTTTTTCCTGACTATCCTCTATAAATTCCACATATTTGTTTCGTACGTTAGACCTCTGCTTTATATAAGGGAACCATTTGAATTGAGACTGATACAAAGACATCTTTAGGATCATATCTCCGATGGATGGGGACATAACTTAAAACCATGAAACCATCTTTTTGTGGCTTTCCCGTTTGACAGATAGATAGATTAATTAACTAATTAACTTGAAAAAATCAACCAAACAATTGATTGATTGAGAAGGAAACAGAAACTGGAAAAGCTATCAAGATCACAAGAAATCAGCCACAAGAAATCCAAGAATAACCGATAAAAGTAACAATAACCGCACACGGAAAATTCAAATCTAATTTCACGATCAAGCAGAGAAATAAAACCAAGAAGCCAATCTGATAGCCAAAAAAAAGGTACCATCAACAACAAAAAAGAAATTGAAGAAACATAGAAAATCAAAAAAGATGCCATTCGTTATTTAATTTTAAAAAACAAAACGAACTGAAGAATCCTATTCGTCAGGAAGCACTATTCTTTTGCTGCCCGGCTTTGTGCAGTAAATAATCAGAAAGGAAAACCCTCCAAGAAAACTGATCTCATGTAAAAGACTCCCAAGAAAGAAAACTCGATAAATTCGCTCAAAAAATCATAAAAGAAGCACAAAGTCCCAGCCCAGAAACCAAGAGCGAAGAGAGAGGAACACGTCAAAGAGAGAAACAAAAAGGAAAAAGAAGGAGAAGACATACAAGCGGGCGCGGTGACGGCCTAGCTCTCCATTCTCGCTCTCTACCTCGCTCTCTTTGGGAGAAGAAAGAGGAGAGAGAGGGAGCAGAGAAAGGCGGAGAAAAGCGGAGTCAAAGATCCTCCGTGGGGGGTCATTTATTAGGCCCGTCGATGGTTCGCAAAGACGGGGTAAGCCTGACGACCCTTCGGAAAACCCCACGGACGGCCAGGATCTGATCTCGTTCGGTTCGCCACTGCCGTTCTCCGACGACCCGTCCAAGTCTGCGGTCCGCATCAGCATTCCTCGCACGTGCGAGCAGTGGAAGCAAGGGCCTCCTGAAGACACGCGTCGCTTTAGAAACTCAGCATTCAGTGATCGGAGACGCGGTTCGCGAGAGCTGGCAATCATGTAACTTGCAGCAAAATGGTTCTTTTTTTTTTTTCTTAATTTCCAATGTTTCATCATCCATCCCAACTTAGATTAGAGCGGAATTATTTTCTAAGACCAGCCACGATGACATCATTAAATGGGGCCCATCCAATCACAGCAGTTGTGCCTATCACGGACGGCCGTGATTGAAAGAGCGACCCTGGTCCAATGCAGGGAATCCGAAGAACTTAATGATGAATTTTTACCGAGTAAATTTTTGACCGCCAGCTGTTCCGGGTCCACCCAAAATAATCAGGCGTGGGGTTGACGAACTTTTACGTTTTGACCGGTTTGCAATGGAATGTGTTTGGTTCAGACATGGCTCCGGACCCAAAGTGTGATGAGCAGTGCACCGGCGAAATTATAAGTCCTTGCTCTACTTTATAATTTCATTTGCTTACTGAAGATAACCATTAACTTACTATTTAAAATCTAATATATTATTTGCTGTCCCTACGTAATGATTGGACAGGTGTCCTTGGCAATGACTAGTGTTTGAGCCGGGTCAAGGCGCCAAGCAAATGCTTCAATAAAAAAAAGTGTATGTACCTGTCAAGCTTTGAGTTGAATCGATTGATTTATTGAATTAATTAGATAATTATTTAAAAAACCCCCCTTAGTTCAGTGTGCCAATATCGGACTCATGTTAACTAATAAGCCAGAGCTTAGATTCTGCTTCACTATGGCCATGAGTAGAACATGTTATAATTTTGGTTGCAGATTAAAGAGTCTGGTTTGTAATTATTACTAAGTTATGGTTACTTCAGTATGATTTGGATGCCACTAATTTATAATACATTAAGTCTCTTAACATATATGGGTACGGCTGAAATCTTACAGTGATAGAAGCCTTACGTACTAGATTATTTTTTTGTTTATTTTTGAGATTGTTAACACTAGTGGTACTCTACTTTATTACAATTACAAACAATACTACTTGGAGCTTAAACCAAAATATTGATATTTAAGATTTTTTGTGAGACATGAAAACTCCAACACATTATTGATCCTAGTTCTCGCATGCTGGAAAAAAAATATTGATTCTGTTTCTCGCACACTTGAAAAAAGTTAATGATTAAAATATTTAGGAACTTGCTAGATTATTGACCAGTTATTTGCGGGCGTAGCTCTGCTAAAATTAAATTTTTCTTATGATATTTGCTTGATACAGTGAACTTTCCGCTTCTCCATTAAGCTCATGTATGGGTGGTTCTATATACACCCCCCCTATTGCTCAGGACACCCCCCAAAAATTAAAAAAAAATTAAATACTCTCTACACCCCCCCATTTGCTAAGGACACCCCTAAAAAATTAAAAATTCCTAAATTACCCCCCACCCTTCCCACCCCCTCACCTAAATTGCTCTCTACACCCCCCAAACCCCCCCCACCCCGCTCTTCCCCTCCAAAACACCCGCCGGCTTCTCCCTTCCGCCCAAAAAACCTCGCCTCAAGCACCTCCCCGGCCATCTCCCGAGCAACGAGCACCTCGCCGGCGGAGGAGGAGGGGGGAGGCGGAGGAGGAGGACGGGGAGGCGGGGGGAGGCGAAGGTGGAGGTGGGGGATGGGGAGGAGGAGGAAGGAGGACGGGGAGGTGGGGGAAGAGGAGTGAGAGGAGGTGGCGGAGGAGGAGGGGGGAGGCGGAGGAGGAGGACGGGGAGGTGGAGGGGGAGGTGGAGGGGGAGGACGGGGAGGTGGAGGGGAGGAGGGGGGGGGAGGTGGGGGATGGGGAGGAGGAGGAAGGAGGACGGGGAGGTGGGGGATGGGGAGTGAGAGGAGGTGGCGGAGGAGGAGGGGGGAGGCGGAGGAGGAGGACGGGGAGGTGGAGGGGGAGGTGGAGGGGAGGACGGGGAGGAGGGGGGGGAGGTGGGGGATGGGGAGGAGGAGGAAGGAGGAAGGGGGGGTGTACTGAGAAAATTTCAAGGGCAATATGGTAATTACACTAAAGGTTAGTTTGGGTATTTTCTTTTTGGTTTTTGGGGAGTGTCCTTAGCAATAAGGGGGGTGTATATAGAACCACCCCTCATGTATTACACTTGCTGAACCATTCGCACCCCATATACTAAATGTTCGACCCCTTATATCACTTGAAATTGAAGGTGGCACACCTTCTAAATTTTGTAACTTGTATATGTTAAAGTCAAAAATAAGCCAAGTCGAGATTTTAATTTTGAAAACTTCAGAGTCCATTTAATGTTTCTTTTATTTTCTATTTTTACTTTCAAAAATACAAGAAGAAAATCGCTAGAGTGGACAAACATGTACCATGATCCATGAGGTCTGTTTGTTTCTAAAATCATTCATTAAACATTTAGATCTTTGACAAACAAAATCTTCCACTTTCAAAAAAAATAATAGTGAGGAATGATTCAAGTTTCATGCAAATACTGTCCCCAACCTTGCTGTTGTCCACCAATTTGCAGGGAAATAAAAATCCAAAAATAGTAACAATACCTTCAAACTAGATTTAATTTCAATATGAGCTCTAAGATATGTGTTTATAACTTGCCCGAAAAGCACTCACTTGAGGTGACTCCTAATTGTAGTCATGCTTGTTTTGTTTAGAAACTTACAAATTACAAAAAATTTATCGTAGACTTAAAAAGCAGTTTGAATGAGTTGATAAAGCTCAAAATAAGCAAGTATATTCGTGATTTTAACTAAGAAAGTTTGCAATACAAGTATTTACGAAAAATTAAAATAGGCTAGGGCTCTCCATAGATTAAGAGTTTAATAACGGATATCCCTTGATAACTCATCACTTTGTTATAGTGATCATGACATGGTTGTTACGATCAAAAAACCAAAAAAAAAAAAGACTTTACGTATCATAGACTTAGCTGAAATTAGTGAATGTTGTCCTCAACTCTATACGTATTTATTGGATGTTTAGAACTCTTCTACCAACAAGCATCATTAGCATAATGGACAGAGCATGGAAATCATTCCAATGGGATAAATCCAAATCTTATTCTAGCCATTTAGTGGCTACCGCATCGACGATTTGAAAAAAAAAATGTTCTCAAAGTTTAAGATTGTTAGCATAATTTTAGGGATCACGTAACAACCTGCATCACTCATAATATTTTTCTTTATCAGCGTGATTCTGTATCAACCTATATTTTTTTTTTTATATGGAGTTTGTACATAAGTATATATAACCTCTAACAGGTACCAAATATGGCGGAACAAAAAAATAAAATTATTTTTTCTCTTTTTTTATTTTTTTCTTCTCCTACAAATATTTTAGGTTCGGGATCTATTCTTCAACAATACCTCCCTCACTGCCTATCCTAGAAAAGATAAAAATGATTTCCTGGTTAGCTCTCAGTGACAAGATTCCATCATCAAAGAATCTAAGTATCAGTGGAGAAGAAATCCAGCGTGTCCATGCAATTCATGCTCAGAAGCCATAGACCACTCACTGCTGAATTGCACCTATTCTGCTAGTTAGTTTCTGGCTCATCCCTTGCCAAATTTCAACGCCTACTCTCCCATCTACCAATGGTCAATGGAGCCTTGTTAGCATCTTGGATCTCTAAAATTCAACAACTTGGACCACTAAAAGCCTGCGATAGATTTGTAAGTTCTGCATGCTAGTGTATCTGGAAAAGAAGGTAACGGAAGAATTTTCAAATTAGAACCCCCCCCCCAGCAAGTTAAATCTTAACGTTATTGGAAGCCCTCTCAGCGAGTTTAATTTGGATATCTATAGTCCATCTTTTCATATTTTGTCAAAGCTAAGTTTAATATTTCAAATTGCATTGAATGGAGAAGGGAGAACATTCTCAAATTAGATAAGAAAGCGGGACCAGCTGATTGCTTCTAACTAGAAAAGACTCTATCTTGAGGGAGATTCATGGACGATGATCGATTGGACACGGAGAATAGACCGTTACGGAAATGGCCATCCGTTGATTAGTGAGATTCACAGACTGATCAGAATGATAGAGTTCTTTCAAGCAGTACATATATTTCGGGAGGCAAACAGAGCTGCAGATTAGATTTTTTCTTTCATTGCCGGGCACTCAGAAGATGTTATCTAGACCACGATTGTTGATATTCCTCCTTCGCTGTATCATTTCTTTTCTTTTGACGTGGCTGGCTGTTCCACGTAAGAGCTATATGAATTGCTGTTTAAAAAGAGAAGAAGAAGGAGGAAGGAGAGAGAGAGAGAGAGAGAGAGAGAGAGAGAGAGAGAGAGAGAGAGAGAGAGGAGGAAAGACTGTTTACTCAGTGATTCAGAAAATTCTGCTCTCCTAGCGCAGCTAGAGCAATCTGTGCTCTGCCAAGACGGAAGATTCCCATCAGAATAAACTACCATCCTGGGTTCATCCCAATTTTTCTTGACTTTTGACTTTTAAAATTTTCTGAGATCTCGGGATCTGGTTTTCTTTTACGATGCTGTTAACCACTAAACCCTAAGTTACTCTCTGATATCTAGAATGTTTGCTGGATCGTACACAGTAGCACAGACGGTGGATATCAGCCGTTCATCTAGATAGACACAATCTATAGCCGCCGTCTTCCCGTGTCCTGTTATCGGAAGGGGAAAAAGGGTAGGCTCTGAGAAGCGTGGGCGCCTCTCTCTCTTCGTGAAGCGCAGAAGCGTCGGCGGAGATGGAGCCGCCGAGGAGAGGAGGACTGGCGATGGTGGTGATGGGCGGGCTTGTTCTGGTCGTCCTGCTGTGCGGCGCGGCGGAGGGGTGGACGGGGGAAATCCACGGGAGGGTGGTCTGCGATGTGTGTGGGGATTCTTCCATAGGACCAGAAGATCACGTCTTGGAAGGTGATTTTGGTCTTATCCATGATTTTTGATCTCTGATTCTATTCTCCAACTTTATCGTTCATATCTTATTTTCTTTCAAAAAAAAATGAGATTTTTTTCAATTTTAGGTCGGGAATTTCTTTTCTTTTCTTTTCATGTTCGAGTTCATGGATTTCTAAGGCAGTTGATGCTTTCCAGCAATTTATTGTCTATTTGTTTTGTTGTCTGATTCTACTTCTGTCTTCTTCATGATCAGCAGCCATGGAAATTCTTTTTCTTCGTTGCTTAAATTTTTTGATTCATACATCCCAATTCCATCTGTCAATTTAGTGTACTGATGATTCGGAGTCAAGAAAACTAGAATACTAAGTAAATGATGGGAAAACGGGATTATTTCACAAAGGTAATTGTATGAAATTCTATTGCAAGAGTTGAAGTTTTCATTACAATCGTCGAAGTTGTAAGATGGAGATCAAAAGAACATACAGTAAATTTGGTATTCAACATAGTCAAGAGAAGTATAATGCCAAGTAAAAGGTGGAAAAATACGGGATTATTTCATAAGGTAATTGTATGAAATTCTATAGCAAGAGTTGAAGTTTTCGTTACAATCATCGAAGTTGTAAGATGGAGATCAAAAGATCACACAGTGAATTTGGTATTCAACACAGAAATATAGAGCACTGTCTTGTGTTGGAGCTTGATGAATGGTAGAATTGGCAACCGATTCCCATGCAGAAGCGGGGGAACAAAAATTCTTGTATAAATAGATGAAGTGGATGTGCCTAGGGAAATACTTTAGAGCATTTTCTGTGGTGTGCATACATGTGGATGTATGCAACAAATGACAAAACAAGAAACTATAGAATTCTTACCAAGAACTTATCTTGTGATTATTATAGCACTAGATGGTGCTTCATGAGACGAGAGAGGCTGAAAGTGTTGAGGAGGTCATTATGACAGATGCAAGATTCATATCACGTGTTGTATCCTAGATAATGATTTGCAACTAAGAAATCATGCACCAAAAATATATGATATGATAATTCTATCAAGAGTAGTTGGCTAGAAATTTTTTGAACTCACTATGATTGTGCCTTAAGATTACGATGGATTTCTCTGTTGGGTCTTGCAGAAATATGGATTTTGCTATCATTGGAAAGTTTGATGTTTTCAAAATGCCTTATTTGTTTGTTCTTCTTGTTTCTTTCCGGGAAGACAGCTTAGAAACACCCTACTTAGATAATAAATTACATTCCATAATTCTTCTTATGTCTTTGGCCATAAAAGGAGGAACAGCAGAAGTTGCTCTCATATATGGTGACAGGTAATGAGTATGATTTCTTCTTTCCTCTTATGGATTTCTCTTGATTGTCTGTAACTCTAACTCTATCTGCACTAAAGGAATTACCTCAGATAGTGGAACTGATTGCATTGTTAGCTGTGCTCAATGGTGCTTAATTTCTGCACAGAAATATGAAATGAAATCAAATTTTAAACAAGATATAAATAATGGTTATGATATCTCTGCCTTCAATATCAGATTGGTAGTTTAACTATATTATATTAGAGGAAATATCAAGGATACTCACCTTAGGATGAGTTATGATGAACATCGTAGTTAGAAAAGTGCTAGGAAGTTCCATGGACATACCAGTGTTGGGAAAAAAATTGGTAATAAAGGACTTGCTCATGATCTTTGACAGGACTGGCTTAAATATTTGAGTTTCTTCAGATAATGATATACTTTGCATATTAATGATAAATTTTTGCAGTTCCAGTGAGTTCCTTCTGACTTTTTGATACTGTAAAATAAGTTTCACAACCCAGAAATGCCATTCTTCAAATTGCATAAATAATCATGAGAAAAACTAATGGCAATCTTTGTTAGGCGATTTTAAAGTTTGATGCATTAGGGTCTTGCATTATGCATTAAGGTCAATATTATCAATGTCCTCAGCTTGATTAAGAATTGGAGATAGCCTCTTGACTTTTGAAAAATGCATGAATAAATGCCCAATACTTCATCCTCAGCAATGGTCTGGGCATCATATATTGATATCAATCTGATCATCCTGCTCAAATTGAAATCTAAATATCTTATAAAGATAATGAACTCATCTGTAGTTCATGATGGTCTCAAATCCATCACAGTTCATATTCATATACCGAAATAGTTATTGCTAAGAGTTAGGTGTTGGGACAATTGAAAGGATATATTTGTCAGCCAAGATAATCATTGTCATTATGTTATGGCTAAACACATTATAGTGACTGATATAGCTAGAGAGAGGCAGCTCAGCCAAGGTAACAAAACAATTAAATGAATGATTTGAGGTCATAGCGGCCATGAGGCTTGAAGTGGGCTTAGTTCTACTGATGTTATTTTGTTTTATTCTCTTTTATATTGTTTTATTTTATTCTGAGAACCACTTCTTTGCTCTCATTTGGATCTTTCAACTTATTGTTTTTTCTCCTCCTAAAAAAAAAGACTTATTGTCTTCTCTCTTGGGAAACATATATTCCCTATAAACATCCATAAATGTAATTTGCTTTAGTTGACCTAAATGGAGAAGTTTTATTTCTGGAGAATGCTGTCCACAAATTCACATACAACATTCATCACTTCCAACCATTCATGTTGATCGAAGACAAGTTTTCTGGAGAAGAATCATTACCAAGAGAATATCGGGTGGCAGAGTCTGAGTCATCTTTATCTGCTACAGAGACATGCCATGAGGGTTTTTGGCCATTCATGGAAGCATGAAAGCAAGGAAAACTCTGGGATATGAAAAGAAAAACATGTAAACTGTGCTTTCCCATCCCTGTAACCACTTTTTGGGATTTTTAATACCATCAGAAGTCAGGTCAAAGATGAAACGTGCCCTTTAGTTCTAACTCATTAACTGCTCTATGGTACTTTGTCTGCTCATTTGGTCTTAGGAGTTTCTTGGCTCTCCAATTACATCTATCATAAGTGATAATCATTGTGAATTGAGATACATGACTATCAGCTAGTATTCCTGTTCATGACCATGATTATGTTATTATATCATGCTTTTAGCTAGATACACATGTCAAGCCAACAGTCGGCATGCATTGATATACAAGGATGCACAGCTGTATTGGATATTTTTGTTTTAATGGATAAACGTGTTTTCAAGCTTAAGAATGCATTTTGTCTTTAATAAATAATTTGGGCACTATGAATCCTAATGACAGAAGCGGAGAGGGAAAATGCATTTATAAGTGTTTTTTTGGCCCTCCATTCTTATCTTAATTGCGGGCCCGATTTTTCTTCAGACACTTCTTTGTCAAAAGTTGAGGCCTCTTCATTCTTTATTGTTGCATTTGGAAACATACATCCTACACTAGCAATGTCTTCAGACCAGAAATTGACATAAAAATATCATTATTTAAGAATTAGTTCATGCAAAATCAAATAAAACTTAAAAAATATTGGTTTGGAAAACTACCAATGTCTATGTTTTTGTGTTACTCTGTAACATCCATTATCAATCAGTTGATCAATATGCTATGGTACAGAGCAACAATAATTCATGATAGGTTGGTAGACACCCCGAACATATGGAAGGAGGGTGTATTGAGTACATGGTGCCTCGGCATGGTACATATGATGCATAGTTGTTCAGTATTTGTCTTTGAAGCTCCAATGAGTCACATTCCTTGTGGCTTATTGGAGGTAACCTTCTTCTTGCTCAAGATGAATGCTTATGTTGCTAAGGGACCTAACTTATTTAAGCACCATAAACTCAGAAGAAATTTGTTTTTCACGCAAGTAATGTTGTAGCTTTAGTACCATCTTGCCCTTGTTGTTAAACAGTCCATGGAAGTCAGAAGAACATAAGTGGTGCTTGTGGATGGTGGAAAGGAAGTTACTGATTACAGGAAAATCCTGAAATTTCCCGTCAAGTAATTCTACAAACCGTTTGGTCAAAGTGATGCTCCATTAAAAAAAAAATTTTCCATACCATTGTTTTTAAAATAACTTCACAAAGAGGATGCACACTGGTTAATTTTGAGCACAGCCAAGTATATAACCGCCAGACGCCAGTCTTGGCAAGTCTGAAGCATGATAAAATAGTTACCTAATTTGCTAAATCAATAGTAAATTACAAATTGGTACGAACTGAAATGGTTTGTGTAATATGAAAAAGATGAGCTAGTATAAATTCTATAAAAAGCTATACTCCATTTAATTCCTGTATGCAGAAAATTTTCCTATGTAGCTCCTTCTAACTCCTAAATTAAAAAAATAAAGTGCTTATTTATATTGTGTATATAATTCATCTTGATAGATAAAAAAAAAGTGGAACTGTTATAGCGTTATATAAATCAACAAACATAAATTTTAACCTGATTCAGTAAGCAGAACTGAATTATGAATCCAAGCCTGAACTACAATGTAGATCTGCATGTTTTTTTATCTAAGAACATGAAGGCTCATACAATGTTTCTTTTTTTATCTGGTTTGACTACCATACTGGTTGAAGCCAGAACATATTGTGGGGCCATTGACTGCATGTCATGTTTCCTCAGAGGTTGCTCTTAAGTTTCTTGTGGGAGGTTAATTTGTGCAGAACTCGCAGTATTTTTTCTCCATCATTTTTTTTATACTTATCAGAGTTTTATATGTTTTTGCATTCTTATCTTGTTGCATGTAATCTTCACTGTAGATTCGTTGAGCTGAATTTTCAGCTATTGCGGTTATGTATGGTATCTGTTCAAGGGCTTTTAGGTGAATGTATCTGGTCTCATGGGTCGTTGTCATGTTCCTTGCAGGTGCTGAGGTGGCTGTTCTTTGCATAACTAAATCTGGTGAAGTTATTAATTATCAGGCCTTCACAAACTTGAAAGGCATTTATACAGTGGCAGAGACCATGCCTGAGAGCGATCGGTGGGTGTCATGCTTAGCAAGGCCCATCAGCAGCTACCATGAGCAGTGCACTCGGAAGGGAGATGCCCACTCCGGGGTCAAGTTCACTTACAATTTGCCATCTGGAAACTCTCACACTGTCAGGCCATTCCTTTACAAACCTGTTTCCGTGCCAATGTATTGCAGCTGAAAGATGTACTGTATGTTGGGAAACATACCAGTAAATATATAGTACAAACTCATGTATGTTGGTTGAGTGGAGGAAGAAGGAATCCTAAAGCCTATAGAATATCAAGTTGGTTGTGCATACTTGATGTAACAAAATGACTGGATTTGCTATACCGGTTATCTGTGTTCATTAGCTCCAATTTCTGCTGTCTGTGTTTCTTTTGTCCCCAGCTAGTGCAAGATCAAGATACTCGCGGGGAAGTTGATGCATGGAGACCGGCATGCTGTTCTGTCTTAATGCTGCTACTGATCTTGTGGCATGCGAAAATGAGTTTCTTTCCCTGAATGCAGGATTGCGAGGGAATCATGGAACTCGAGATGATAAGTCTGACAAGCAGCTAATGCTGTAGCATGCTCTCTGGCATGTCTGAAACTCATGGCATATCAGATGTCGAGGTCGTCTTTTATGATAAGAAGGCAGTGCTTATGCTGACTCCTGATGGTCATGACTTCATGACTACTTGGAACTTGTCAGGGCTTCACAACTCTATTGGCGCTCCCATTTATGAGATGCTTTTGCCAGGTCTCTTATGCCCTGCTCCTGAGTACCCAGCAATTTCTTGCTTTGCACAAACCCCTTTTTTTTTCCTGTTTCTTATCCTTCTGTGCCATGAGCCAAATGAAGACTTTTTAGCCCTATCTGGATGCTGGAAGATCTTACTGGTGTGATAGGATTCCCTGCAAGTTTATGTGCATAGCTTTCGGTCAGAAGTTATACTGGAAGCCAAGCCCTTCAAAGAGAGCCTGAGGGGACCAGCTTGTTGGAACGGACTCACCAAAAGAGTCCGAGTCTTCTGCGCAAGAGAAGGAGAAGTCCAATTCTAGAAATTCATAGCTGCCATAATAGTTGTAAATTTGAAATTTGAATTTTAAATTCGTTCAAATTTGGACTCATCAGAAGAAGAATTCTTAGCTGTTATAACAGCTGCCAAATTTAGACCCACCAGAAGACGTGTATACGAGCCAACCATCTGGCTTCACACATCTAGACTTTCCTTACTATGTTTGTAAGCTTCATAAAAGCTTGTATGGACTACGTCAAGTTCTCCAGGCCTAATTCTAATGCTTGACAGATAAGTTGTAGAGTTATGGCTTTATTGGCTTCAAAGCGGACAGTTCTTTGTACACATTGCATCGAGGTCAGCTTCATATCTACTTCCTCATTTATGTTGATGACATAATTATCATTGGATTCGATGCTCATGAAGTCACCAAAATCATTAACTTGCTCAGCCAAGATTTTTCTGTCAAAGACCTTGGCAACTTAAGTTTTTTTCTTGGAGTGGAAGCCTTACGAATACCCTCTAGTATCTTTCTCACTCAATGAAAGTACATCGTTGATCTTTTACAAAAGGTCTCTCTGGACAAAGTTAAACCTTGTAGCACCCTAATGTCTACTTCCTGTCAGTTATCAAAATTTGAAGGTCAAGAATTTGATGATCCTCATCTCTATCGAAGTACTGTTGGCGCCTTATACTATTTGGGCTTTACTAGACCAGACATTGCATTCGCAGTCCACAAAGTCAGCAAATATATGCATCAACCCCGGGTATCTCACTGGCAAGCTGTTAAAAGAATACTAAGGTATCTCAAAATACAATTTCCTATGGTCTCCAGTTATTCTTTCATTCGCGTCACACTCTGCATAGTTACACTGACGCTAATTGGGCTGGGGACTGTGATGACAGAAGAAATGTTGGTGCTTAGTGTTTTTCATAGTGCAAGTTTAGTTAGTTGGAGTTGCAAACAACAACAAACAGTTGCGAGAAGTAGCATTGAATCATAATACAAATCCCTGTCCAACACCGCTGTAGAGCTTCAATGGTTGCAGTCCATACTTAATGATCTTCATTTGCCCTTATAAGAAACTCCTACATTGTGGTGTGACAACATAGATGCTACCTACCTCTCCTCCAATCTAGTCTTCTATGCAAGAACGAAGCATATTGAAATCAGTTTTCATACCGTGTGAGAGCAGGTGATGAAGAAATAACTGAGAGTGTCATTTTATCGTCAAAAGATCAGATAGCCGATCTACTTACAAAACCTCTATCAGTAGTGAGGTTCACGCATCTTCGAGACAATCTTCATGTGCAAGAACTGCACATTCGATTGCGGGGGCGTGTTGGAACGGACTCACCAGAAGAGTCCGAGTCTTCCGCGCAAGTGAAGGAGAAGCCCAATTCCAGAAATTCATAGCTGCCATAATAGTTGTAAATCTGAATTTCAAATTCGTTCAAATCTGAATGTCAAATTCATTCAAATAGTCAGCTTTGCTCGAAAGAAAGGTTAATCAACGGTTAGCACTTATTTTCATTCCCCAACATTCTCCTCGTCCTCCAATAGAATTTGAAGAAAAACATAGCAGAGAGGTGAAATTTTAGATCGTTAGGTCTTTACACACGAACAGAACACAGGGTGTTGCTTCATTTTTCTCTAGGAAGCAACTACTTTGCTGTGTAAAACTGGGAAAAAAGGGCTGTGATCATTTCATTTGTAATACAAAAGTTTCTTATGGTGTTAAGAATTTGAAGTCATGGTTCCTGTTCGTTATTGTTCAGTACCTTGTCTCCATGTCAGATCTCCAGTTTCTCCATTTGAATGAGGGATAGCGTGCAGGCTGATGCCTTTTTTCTCTCTTTCTTTACATGCTTAGGCAAGTTCTCAAGCTTTTCACTGGAATATAAAACCATGGAAAAGAACGTGGGATTGGTTAGATCTGCGCCATCTATTGGACTTAACGGAGTGGATTCTTCCCCAAACTATTGTTATATAAATCCCAGTGGCGATAGAATTGTCTTTTAGTCTCTTAATTTGTTGCTCCATATAGGCTTCAAGATGGGACCGGTAAGCTTCAAAATTAACGTTTTTCCTTTGTTTTTAACGAGCTGAATGCGTCAGGGGCCGGCTTTTTGTTGCATAAATTATTCACGCACACCTCGATTCCGCTGGCTGCATGTTCTTTCTTCCAAGTTCCGGCAAGCACTAAGTCAAACATACGGTGGCCCGGCTCCACTCACACAGCCGGTAGAAAAAGCCCAACGCAATTAAAATATTTTGACCACAGAAGCTTCCGCAGCTCCAGCTTGCTTTGTTTTTTTTGTTTTTTTTTTTTTTTTTTTTTTTTTTTTTTTGCGCTGAAACGAATATTTCATACATCACGGATACGAATATACCTAGTAGAATCGGCAAACAAAAGGTTCCGAAATGCAACAGACATCTCACCCTCTCCAACCCACAGGGTGCCTCCTAAGTAGCTCGTTACATATGCCGCAACCTAATCCGCCGCTCTGTTAGCCTCACGATATACATGCATAGCCTGAAATATAATGCCCTCCCTCACCATCAACCAAATATCACGGTGCAGGAGATGAACATCTCCATTCCTACTTGTGTCCCGTCGGACCTAGCCGATCACCGTGGCCGAATCACGCTCCAAGAGGATGGAGGTCGCCTGAAGCACGTGCCGCACATAATGCAATCCCATCCAAGCCGTCTGTAACACTGTTCCTGAAATCGAGGTATCGAAGATCTGACATCCCCCGCTGCGACCACACTCGAACTCGGGCCCTTGATGACAAACCCGACCCCTCCTATCCTACCTCCATCCAGAACATAACCATCAAAATTGACCTTGAGGAAACTCGGAGGTGGAGGCTTCCAGGTGAAGAAAACCGTATGAGGAGTTGCTGAAGCAATGTGGGGGCTCCAGGTATCCCGAGCTGTCAATAGTCTGTAGTCTAACCCTACCCGAAGAATCTCTGTTGTCTGTGCCTGAGTCCGCTCCATCACGAAACGTGAGGATGCACTAAGCTCGCCAGATATCTGAACGTTTCTGGCCATCCATACTTGATAAGCTATGCAAGCCGCCCTAATGGCCAGCTTTATTCTCTAACTCGATTCCCAAGACAGAGCGTCCGATATACGTCCAAAACCGTGGGCAGTTTCTCTTTGGACTTGCGGACAAGTCAAAGACGACGTTTGAGACTTCATGGCCGATAAAATGGCATTACCTACTGCTACTTCTTTACCCCTCGCACCTCCCAAGTTTGACCAAAAGATAAACAAGAGAAGAGAGAACCATGGGAGAGTTCCTCCCTATTCTTCCGATAGCTTCTGTACTCGCGGTCCTGCTGTTCTGTGGGCTGAAGGCGTTCTACTCCCTATGGTGGAAGCCCAAAGCTCTGGAGAAGCAACTAAGGGAGCAAGGCGTCCGAGGCAATCCTTACAGGATCCTCTATGGGGACACGAAAGATGAGATACGAGCCGCGAAGGAAGCATGGTCCAAGCCTATCGCTCTCACCCATCATATTGCGCCACGGGTGGCACCGTTCGCTTATCAGACAGTTCAGAAATACGGTAAGAAAACTGCTGCTTGATTTGGATACCTTCATGATATACCGGCATCACTTGAAGATTTGATGCTTCTTCTTGGGTAATTTGGGAGCACAGGGAAGACATCTCTGGTGTGGTTTGGAACAACTCCGAGGGTGATTCTGTGGGACCCACAGACGATAAGGGAGGTGCTGTTGGATAAGCTGGGCCAGTTCAAGAAGCCACCGTTTAACCCTCTGATAAGGCTTCTAGCCAGGGGGGTCTCCAGTCTCGAAGGAGAGGAGTGGGCAAAGCGACGGAGGGTCATCACCCCGGCCTTTCACCTTGAAAAATTAAAGGTTTTGGAATCCTACTTCCTTTGCCTCCTAGTAAACAAGAGATCTAAATTGATCCGATCAGGAAAAAAAAAAAAAGATTTCCTTCAACTCAATCTCTCTTTAAAAAAAACTAGAAGAAGATGAAAGAATTGCGAAAGTAGAGTGTAATCTCCTTTTCTTTCGTTGATGTTCTTAAAAACTAACGTACATAGCCGTTACACAATTTAGGTGGAATTCATCTTTCTAGTTTTGTTGGGATTTTTTTTCTATCTGCTTTCGTCAGATTTCTCTTCCTAATCCTAGTAGGACTTTTTTTCTTAAAATAGATATTACTAGTAGAAATCTTTAAGAAAAAGCTAAAATTTTTGAGGAGGTAGTCTCGACTTCTAAATCAACTTTGCCTTTTATTGCTCTACATAATTCTTCTTGAATAGAGAGATACATTTAATCAAAATCTTATCTGAAAAGAAAACTTTCGGTTTGACCGGCCCATTTTGGGCTCCAAACGATAGAATTTGGACTTGATCGCTATGGGTCGCCCCCTAAAGGGCAGGACATCATGTTGTATATTTTGAAAAACTGTCTGATTTTAAAAAAAAATCATCTCAATCGAACGTCGTACAACCAAGTTATGGCCTCCAGAAGTTTGGCCTGCAACTCAGCTTTCCGATGCGGCGAATCTTGCTCCTAAACCTTGTCTAGCCATGTTCGTAGTACCAAAATGTTTTATATCGATCTAGGGATCCTCTTGGATCATAAATATAGCATAAATGTAACTTAACTTTCTAATGCTATTAATCGCTAGACTAAGCTAAGTAATCATGCATGGGATGGGATATAATACAATTACCATTCACCACTAGGAGTCTCGGAAGAAAAGCTTTAATCTTAACATCATTCGCAGTGTTGTCCTAAAACAAAGGCTTTCTTGACTTCTTTTTTGTTGACAATTTGCTAATCAAATTGCCAATAATATAGATGGGACCAACTAAGAGTGGTAGAAAAAGTTTGTTATTTAGAGGAAAATTCATAGGAAATTGCAAAGTGGTGGTGCTTGTTCAAGCCATCAACTCCAACAATGTTCTTATATTCATTATACTTGCTGACATTATAGATGAATGCAACAAACTTTAGTCAGAACTCTTTTTCTGTTGATTGAATGCATCCCCTTTTATAACATTAATATTAAACGAGACTTAATAACTAAACTTGGATAACAAAAGATCTGCAGTGGAAAAATCCAGGCAACAGTGCTGTGCGTGTGCGTTTGTGTCTGTTAAATAGAATGTAGCGAGCAGTTCTTGCGTGACATTTGTTGGTTACAGGGAATGGTGCCTGCCTTTCTGATCAGCTGTGTTGATTTAATAAAAAGATGGCAGAACTTAACTAGCATTGAAGGATCTTGTGAGATAGACATTTGGCCTGAGTTTCAGAATCTGACAGGAGACGTGATCTCTCGAACAGCCTTTGGAAGCAGCTATGAGGAAGGAAAGAAAATATTTGAACTACAAAAGGAGCAAGCTGTCCTGGTCATAGAAGCTGCCCGAGTCCCCTATATACCAGGATTCAGGTGAAATTATTATTATTATTATGATTGTATGATGCACGTGTATTCTCTGTTAATCAATAAGATAGATCTAAACACATAAGAGATCTAATAAACATAAATCCCAAGACCTTCAACTATCATGCTTTTCACAAATATAAATATAAGGCTTAAGTAATTTAGAAGACATACCGGAATCCATGAGAGTAAGTCTTCTTCTTCTTGTTGAAATCTTTAGAGCAGACACTCTTTAGGAAATATGATTTCTCTCACTTAGCCCTCAATTCACATACACCAAAATGATGGAGATAGTGTTCATTTATAGGGTAGAGAGAGGACCACATTTCCAACCTTTTTACATACCATAAGACTCTCCACCGTCCATCAAAGTACGAGTTTCAAGAGGAAATTAACTTCTCACAAATTTGACCATTAACACACTTTATGGGGAATTGAAAGAGCCAAGTAACTTAGGAGTCAAATAAACCAAAAGTCATTCAACATTTTGGTCATGTGGGACATAAAATATCTTACACTCTCTTCCATATTAGATGGTCTGGTTTACGTACTTAATTCAGATTCTTTTAGCATTCATTACGTACTCGGTGCAGATTCCTTCCTACTGCAAAGAATAAGAGGAGAATGCACATAGACAGAGAGATCAAGACCATGCTAAGAAATATGATTGGAAAGAAGTTGAATTCCATGAAAATGGGAGGATCTCTCGGCTCCGACTTGCTTGACTTGTTGCTGCAGTTCGGTAATAATAGTGATCAGAAGAACTATAGTATTACTATCGATGAGGTGATAGAAGAGTGCAAGCTCTTCTACTTTGCTGGTCAAGAGACAACCTCAGTGTGGCTAACATGGACGATGATTCTCCTGTCCATTCATCCAAATTGGCAACAAAGAGCAAGGGAAGAAGTTCTGAAAATCTGTGGGAAGAATACACCTGATTTTGAATCACTAGGACACTTTAAAATCGTGAGCATCAGCGCTTCACTGTTGCTATCCAGATATCTGTTTCACTTCTAATAGGCTAAAGTCACACTTCTTTCTGTCTATTTACACTTGCTATCTTCAATTACAGGTAACCATGATACTTTATGAAGTTCTAAGATTGTATCCACCCCTGACCTCTCTCTTTCGACGTGCAATTAAGGAAACAAAGCTAGGAGAGTTCTCTGTCCCTGCTGGCACCGATATCTGGCTACCCACAATCCTCATCCACCATGATCGAGAATTTTGGGGCGAAGATGCCAATGAGTTCAATCCAGAGAGATTTTCAGAAGGGGTTTCAAAGGCATCAAAAGTTCAAAATGCATTCTTTCCTTTTGGATGGGGACCAAGGATATGTTTGGGCCAGAGTTTCGCAATAATAGAAGCAAAGATGGCTTTGGCTACTATTCTCCAACACTTTTCCTTGGAGCTGTCACCTTCCTATGCTCATGCTCCTTATACAGTTCTTACTCTTCAGCCACAATTTGGAGCTCATATCATCCTTCATCAACTTTTATACTAGTAAAGGTTGTTAAAATTTCAGTGCAAGTGCTCTGTTTCAATTATTTTCTTGGTATTTGCAGTAATACTACTCTTACCATATGATCTTATATAACACCAACATATATGTAAAGGTAAAGGTGTGTCCTTGAAATGGATGGATTCAATCTTTCTTATTGGAGAGTGTTTGCAATCCCTATTTGTATTGGATGGATGATAGGAGCTCTAGTGCTGATACTCTATTTCTGGTTCTGCATTAAACGAAAGCTAATCTTTATAACTAACATCTCCATCACAGCTTTCTCATTTTATAAAATGCATACCTGCAAGAATTGACTATTTGTAGGCTCATGAAGAGGAAAATGATGTTAAGAACCTCTCAGTTTCCATCATACTAGAGCAAAAGTCCTATTCCATAACCTTGAAGCCGAGTGGTTTAAGTGGGCAATGCCTGGAGCAAGAAGCATGGTTTGCTGTCATGTCTACCAGATTATTTGAGTAAACGGCAGTTGTATCTGGATAGATGAAGATATTGCCTTCTGTTCTTTTGACCGGAAAAACTATAACAACCCAGGACCTCACCCAAAATGGCTAGCCGGAAGATATTATTTGGGTTCCTTGACCTTGTATAAGTATCGAAGATCTACCCAGCGAATAACCGATATGGAACTAAACACACGCTCGCACGGGTCCTTCCATATTCCCTCCGTTCAAGCCTTAACGTCCTCGTCAAACTAAGGGTTCAAATCCATTCAAATCTAATCACAAACACCACAATCGGTTCATAGTTAGCCCCAATAGATCCGTGCTGCAGTGTCCCCTAGTCCACATAGATTATGAGCTGGGTCTGCTCTGATACCATATGTAACAACCTAGGACCTCACCCAAAATGGCTAGCCGGAAGGTATTATTTGGGTTCCTTGATCCTGTATAACTACCCAAGATCTACCCAATGAATAACTGATGTAGGACTAAACACACGCCCGCACGGGTCCTCACATACTCCCTCCGTTCAAGCCCTGACGTCCTCGTCAGGCTAAAGGTTCAAATCTATTCAAATCTAATCACAAACACCACGATTGACCCGTGGTCAGCCCCAATGGATCCGTACTGCAGTATCACCTAGTCCACATAGGTTATGGGTCAGGTCCGCTCCGATACCATTTGTAACAACCCAGGACCTCATCCAAAATGGCTAGCCGGAAGGTATTATTTGGGTTCCTTGATCCTGTATAAATACCCAAGATCTACCTAGCGAATAACTGATGTAGGACTAAACACACGCCCGCACAGGTCCTCACAAAAATGGAATTAAAAGTAATTCTATACTTGGAACTTTGTTTATGGATTCTACTTTTCGCTCTTTATTGTTGTAATGTCTGTATCAGTGCTCCATTGTTAATGAGGTGAAATTTTAGATCGTTAGGTCTTTACACACGAACAGAGCACAGGTGGTTGCTTCATGTTTCTCTAGGAAGCAACTAGTTGCTGTGTAAAACAGGGAAAAAAGGGCTGTGATCATTTCATTTGTAATAGCAAATTTTCTTATGGTGCTAAGAATTTGAAGTCATGGTTCCTATTCGTTATTGATCAGTACCTTGTCTCCATGTCAGATCTCCAGTTTCTCCATTTAAATGAGGGATAGCGTGCAGGCTGATGGCTTTTTTCTCTCTATCTTTACATGCTTAGGAAAGTTCTCAAGCTTTTCACTGGAATTTAAAACCATGGAAAAGAACGTGGGATTTGTTAGATCTGCGCCATCTATTGAGCTTAATGGAGTCTTTTAATCTCTTTCTTGCTCCGTATAGGCTTCAAGATGGGCCCAGTAAGCTTCATAATTAACCTCTTTTTTTTTTTAATGAGCTGAATGCGTCCTGGGCCGGCTTTTTGTTGCATAAATTATTCACGCACACCTCGATTCCGCTGGCTGCATGTTCTTTCTTCCAAGTTCGGACAAGCACAAAGTCAACTCCACTCACACAGCCAGTAGAAGCAGCCCAACGCCATTAAAATATTTTAACCACAGAAGCTTCCGCAGCTCCAGCTTTGTTCTCTAACTTGATTCCCAAGGCAGAGCACTTTCTTTGGACTTGCGGACAAGTCAAAGACGAAGTTTGATACTTCATGGCCGATAAAATGGCATTACCTACTGCTACTTCCTTACCCCTCGCAACTTCCAAGTTCCAAGTTTCAACTAAAGATAAACAAGAGAAGAGAGAACCATGGGAGAGTTCCTCCCTCTTCTTCCGTTAGCTTCTGTACTCGCTGTCCTGCTGTTCTGTGGGCTGAAGGCGTTCTACTCCCTATGGTGGAAGCCCAAAGCTCTGGAGAAGCAACTAAGGGAGCAAGGCGTCCGAGGCAATCCTTACAGGATCCTCTATGGGGACATGAAAGATGAGATGCAAGCCGTAAAGGAAGCATGGTCCAAGCCCATCGCTCTCACCCATCAGATTGTGCCACGAGTCGCGCCATTCGCTTATCAGACAGTTCAGAAATACGGTAAGAAAACTGCCGCTTGATTTGGATACCGTCATGATATTCCGGCATCACTTCAAGATTTGATGCTTCTTCTTGGGTAATTTGGGAGCACAGGGAAGACATCTCTGGTGTGGATTGGAACAACTCCGAGGGTGATTCTGTGGGACCCACAGACGATGAGGGAGGTGCTGTTGGATAAGCTGGGCCAGTTCCAGAAACCACCATTTAACCCTCTCGTAAGGCTTCTAGCCAGGGGGGTCGCCAGTCTCGAAGGCGAGGAGTGGGCTAAGCGAAGGAGGGTCATCACCCCGGCCTTTCACCTTGAAAAATTGAAGGTTTTGAAATCCTACTTCCTTTGCCTCATAGTAAAGAAGAGACCTAAATTAATCCGGTCGGGGAAAAAAAAAAGATTTCTTTCAACTTCGAATCTCTCACAAAAAAGTTAAAAGAAGATAGAAAAATTGTGAAAGTAGAGTTTAAATCTACTTTTCTTTCATTGGTGATCTTAAAAACTAAGCTACATAGCTGTTATTTATAACAGTAAGGTCCACCCTTACATAATTTAGGTTGAATTCGTCTTCCTAATTCTAGTGGGATTCTATTTCTGTTCGCTCATTCTAATCTTAGTAGGACTCTCTTTTCTAAAATAGATACCACTAGTAGAAATCTTCTAGAAAAAGCTAAAATTCTTGAGAAGGTAGATGTCGATTTCTACATCAACTCTGCCTTTTGTCGCTCAATATAATTCTTTTCTGATAGAGAGATACATTCGGTCAAAATCTTACCTCAAAAGAAAACTTTCGGTTTGATCGATCCATTTCAGGCCCAAACAATAGAATTTGGCCTCGATCGCTAAGGGTTGCCCCCTAAAGGGCGGGGCATCACATTGTATATCTTGAAAAACTAACTAATTAAAAAAAAAATTATCTCAATTGAACGTCATATGACCAAGTTATGGCCTTCAAAAATTTGGTCTGTGACTCAGCTTCCTGATGTGGCGGATCTTGCTCCTGAATCCTGTCTAGCCCTATTCATAGTAGCCAAAATGGTTCGTATCGATCTAGGAATCCTCTTGGATCATAAATATAGCATAAATATAACTTATTTCTAATGCTATTAATCATCCAACTAAGCCAACTAATCATGTATGGGATGGGATATAATACAATTACCATTCACCACTAGGAGTCTCAGAAGAAAAGCTTTTATCTTAACATCATTCGCAGTGTTGTCCTAAAACGAAGGCTTTCTTGACTTCTTTGATGTTGATTAGTTGCTAATCAAATTGCAAATAATATAGATGGTAGGAGTGGTAGAAAAAGTCCGTTTTTTATAGTGAAATGTAGAAGATACCTCATAATGACTTGTAGATTAGAGGAAAAGTCATAGGAAATTGCAAAGTGTTAGTGCTTGTTCAAGCCATCATCTCCAACAATGTTCTTATATTCAATATACTTGTTGACATTATAGATGAATGCAACAAACTTTAAGCCTGAAAGTCAGAACTTTTTTTTCTGTTGATTGAATGCATCCCCTTTTATAACATTAATATTAAACGAGACCTAATAACTAAGCTTGGATAACAATAGATCTGCAGTGGAAAAATCCACGCAACAGTGCTGTGCGTGCGTGTTTGTGTCTGTTAAATAGAACGTAGCGGGTCGTTCTTACGTGACATTTGTTGGTTACAGGGAATGGTGCCTGCCTTTCTGATCAGCTGTGTTGATTTAATAAAAAGATGGCAGAACTTAACTAGCGCTGAGGGATCTTGTGAGATAGACGTTTGGCCTGAGTTTCAGAATCTGACAGGAGACGTGATCTCTCGAACAGCCTTTGGAAGCAGCTATGAGGAAGGAACGAAAATATTTGAACTGCAAAAGGAGCAAGCTGTCCTGGTCATAGAAGCTGCCCGAGTCCCCTATATACCAGGATTCAGGTGAAATTATTATTATTATTATTATTATGATTGTATGATGCACATCTGTTCTCTTCATATTAGATAGTGTGGTTTAGGTACTTAATTCAGATTCTTTTAGCATTCATTACGCATTTGGTGCAGATTCCTCCCTACTGCAAAGAATAAGAGGAGAATGCACATAGACAGAGAGATCAAGACCATGCTAAGAAATATGATCGAAAAGAAGTTGAATTCCATGAAAATGGGAGGATCTCTCGGCACCGACTTGCTTGGCTTGTTGCTGCAGTTCAGTAACAATAATGATCAGAAGAACTATAGTATTACGATCGATGAGGTGATAGAAGAGTGCAAGCTCTTCTACTTTGCTGGTCAAGAGACAACCTCAGTGTGGCTAACATGGACGATGATTCTCCTGTCCTTTCATCCAAATTGGCAACAAAGAGCGAGGGAAGAAGTTCTGAAAATCTGTGGGAAGAATACACCTGATTTTGAGTCAGTAGGACACTTTAAAATTGTGAGCATCAGCCCTTCATTGTTGCTATCCAGATATCTGTTGTCATGCCCTCGCCTGCACGGAGCAGGTGAGGCACCCAGTGCCCACATGGGGGCCACATGAGGGGGGAACACAGGGCTCCCCTGCCCGAAACGCGTCTGCAGGATTTGGAGACACCCGCCTCATATGCCTAGGCTCTAGAACGAGTCTTTCCGATGTGGGACTATTGGGCCTCATACCCTTCCCATTATCGGACAAGAGTCGTCCTCGCCTCTGATACCAAATGTCATGCCCCCGCCTGCGCGGGGCACGTGAGGCACCCAGTGCTCATGTGGGGGCCACATGAGGGGGGAACACAGGGCTCCTCTGCCAGATATTGTCCGGTTCCGGAGCTTCACGCAAACGTCATACCTGTTTCACTTCTAATAGGCTAGAGTCACACTTCTTTCTGTCTATTTACACTTGCTAACTTCAATTACAGGTAACCATGATACTTTATGAGGTTTTGAGATTGTATCCACCCGCAACCTCTCTCTTTCGACGTGCAATCAAGGAAACAAAGCTAGGAGATTTCTCTGTCCCTGCTGGCACCGATATCTGGCTACCCACAATCCTCATCCACCATGATCGAGAATTTTGGGGCGAAGATGCCAATGAGTTCAATCCAGAGAGATTTTCAGAAGGGATTGCAAAGGCATCAAAAGTTCAAAATGCATTCTTTCCTTTTGGATGGGGACCAAGGATATGTTTGGGCCAGAGTTTTGCAACGATAGAAGCAAAGATGGCTTTGGCTACTATTCTCCAACACTTTTCCTTTGAGCTGTCACCTTCCTATGCTCATGCTCCTTATACCGTTATTACTCTTCAGCCACAATTTGGAGCTCATATCATCCTTCATCAACTTTTATACTAGTAAAGGTTGTTAAAACTTCAGTACAAGTGCTATGTTTCAATTATTTTCTTGGTATTTGCAGTAATATTCTTACTATATGATCTTATCTAACACCAACATATAATGGTGCTTAATCTTCATCATTAAGGTAAAGGTGTGTCCTTGAAATGGATGGACTCAATCTTTCTTATTGGAGAGTGTATGCAATACCTATTTGTATTGAATGGATGATAGGAGCTCTAGTGCTGAGACTCTATTTCTGGTTCTGCATTAAATGAAAGCTAATCTTTATAATTAACATCTCCATCACAGCTTTCTCATTTTATAAAATACATACCTGCAAGAATTGACTACTTGTAGGCTCATGAAGAGGAAAATGATGTTAAGAACCTCTCAGTTTCCGTCATACAAGAGCAAAAGTCCTATTCCATAACCTTAAAACCTTGACTGGTTTAAGTGGGCAATGCCTGGAGCAAGAAGCATGGTTTGCTGTCATGTCTACCAGATTATTTGAGTAAACGGCAGTTGTATCTGGATAGATGAAGATACTGCCTTCTGTTCTTCGATTAGAGAAACGGAGTTAAAAGTAATTCTATACTTAAAACGTTGTTTCTGGATTCTACTTTTCGCGCTTTATTGTTGTAATGTATATATCAGTGCTTCATTGTTAATGAGGTCTTAAGTCGTAAGCTTTTTAGTTTTTATGTGAAGCACTGTTTAAACTGAGGCAATGTTTTCCTCTGCATGGCCAGTCAAATGCTCCCGAATTCCTTTAAATCTCTGCCACTCATGTAAGGCTTCCTCAAAATCTAAATAGTCTCTTGGTATTGAGTATATGGCTCTCAACTGCTTGTGTATAACATGTTATGGGCACAGTTCCTGAAAAAATTCCATTTCACTCTGTTCCCGAAAGATTTAATAGTAGGCAGAATTGAGCAATTGGTTGTTGGGACTGTGCACTCCTGCTCATACATCTAATGGAACTGGTTTAGCCTTTGAAGTTCCACAGTTTTTTTTTTTTTTTCCAGTTCAATAGAGAGAACTAACATGGAAATATCAAGACTGTAATCATGATTAAGGTTTTAGTTTTTTTTTTTTCTCATAGAAGAAAATTGTCATGGCCAGGCTTGGTCAGACTCTTTAAGAAAAGAATGGGCGTCCACCAGAGCATTTCATTCCGTTGTCTCAACACTGTATTATCTTTGTGGAGGATTTCAACCCCCCAAACCCCCCTGCCGGGAAAAAAAATTGCATAGAAGCTAGCAAGAGATGCTACAAACGGCCACACAAGAGCAATAGCAGTACCTTAGCCTGGGATTGGAGCGTGGGCTAAATCCCTTTCCAGATGCTTCTTATAGCTTTTTTGGAGCATCGCTAAAAGTTTGGGATTTTCTACAATATTTGAAGCCTATAGTTGATGTTTCCTGCTTACTTTTTATATTCTCTGCTTTCGTCCAAGTTGTCTTGGAAAAGAGTTTTTGTTACAAACAAGCCACACCTGAAGAAGAAGAAGTTATGCCTCAATAAAATAGTATACTCCAATCGAAACTTTAGTTCACTCTCATGCATCCGAATCTTTCATAGTTTACATATAGCTATCTGTTATTTTTTCTGTGGACAATATCCATGAAAATATCTCTATTTTTTCAGTCCTATATTAAATTAATGAAAGAGGTGCCATGTGGGTTTATTAACCTATATCAGTCCTCCTAATTGCTGAAGTTTTTAGATTGTTAGGCTGAGACAAGTAGTATCAAAGCCAGATCCATTGCGCGTCATAACTTTTATTAACCATGTAGATGCTTCACTGAGGGAAACCAGGATTGAGGAGGATCTGATAGGATTAAGTAAGATCTGCGCTATGAGTGGACCCCTCTCTCTTAAGCAGGAGTTAAACTGTAATGAGGGCATCATAGTCCCACATTGATGAATAAAAAAGGTACCACATAAGCTTATTAGCATGCGCCAGTTTTTCTCCCAATAACTCCAGCTTTTTAGCTGTTGTAACCTGATAGATTGTATCTTATTCCAGGCTGCTGTGCTTATGAGAGCAAGATATGCATTCATAAAAGAAGGGAGTAACCGGAAAATAAAACATACCACAGGGAAGTAACTAGGAAGAAGGATATGGTAATGACAATTCTAAAATATAAGTAAATAAATAAATAACTTGGCACGAGGACACATCACCATAAGATTACTTGTTTTGTAGTAGCAGAGACTTCTTTCTCTTGGTGAACAAGCATTCAATCAGAAACGACTCACGCAGCATCACAAATTAGAAACAAACTTATCTGTGTGACATCAAGCTTAGGAGGTGATTGGTAGACCCACCGCCACCTTCGGAACTCAGCCTCTCAAGTTCGCCCAGAGTTCTTTCCCCCACAAGCTAGCGTCCTGTCCCACGCTTCATAGCATTTATTGTCGGCAAACCATCCGCCGTGAAGTGAGCGAAGTCGTCACGCTCATGGCCCCAAAAGTCAGAGCAGAAGGTTGCAATAGCCTCGGCTTCACGTACCTGTTCCCAGTTTAACTTGATCCCAAAGACACAACTTCTAATTTCTTTTACTAAAATGAGCACAAAGTCTTCTTTGCCAAAGAAGAGACTAGGGAGTATAGACTTTGTGGCATTTAAGTAGCCATCGCCCTCTATCTTTATCCCTCAATAACAAAAGTGAATAAGAGAGAACATAATGGAAGACTTCCTTCCTCTTCTTCTGATAGCTTCTCCGCTCGCTGTGTTACTGTACCGTGGGCCGAGAGCGTTCTACTCCCTGTGGTGGAAACCCAAAGCCTTGGAGAAACAACTAAGGCTGCAAGGCATCAGAGGCAGCGCATACAACCTCCTTCATGGGGACAGTAAGGCGGAGATACAGGCAGCAAAGGAAGCATGGTCCAAGCCCATCAATCTGACCCACAAGATCGTGACGCGTGTCGTTCCATTCGCTTATCAGACGGTGCAGAGATATGGTACTATGCCATCATGATTTGAGCTTCATTTACAAGATACTAGTGTTTGTTCTTTGATCATTTAATGTTATGCTCGTGAGTTCTCACAGGGAAGACTTCGTTTATATGGAATGGAGAAACTCCGAGGGTGATCGTATGCGACCCGGAGATGGTGAGGGAGGTGCTGCTGGACAAGCTGGGCTGATTTCAGAAGCCACCAGTGAACCCTCTGATAAAGCTCCTAGCCATGGGGCTCACAAGCCTTGAAGGAGAGGAATGGGCTAAACGGAGGAGGGTGATCTCCCCTGCTTTCCACCTTGAGAAATTGAAGGTTTGCAGATCTACATCCACAGGCTCATTTTTACTCCATACGAATAAAGGATAATTTTTGACGTTATTAATCACCAAACAAGGCCTGACCAATTAGTCTTATGATCGAACATAATCACTGCACCAAGTTTTTTATTTAACGTTCAGTCTTCTTACTTGCTGAGCCAATTTTTGCAGAGAGTGTATGTTGGATCTTTAGACAAATTAAGATGGATTCCTACTTAAACGATAAAACTAAGAAAAACACTTCATCATTCCCACAATAAACCACGATGGTGGATCCATCTTATTGACTTTGTCGGCATTATACAGATGCAGCAGACTTTAATACTTCACATTTGCTTCAAAAAATAACTATAAAATTTCAAATAACTACAAAGAACTCCTCCGGGGATTATGTGCAGGTGTGCGGGACCGTAAGGGCGTATATTTAGTTTCACATCGGTTATTCGCTGAAAAAAATTTGGATATTTATACAGGACTATGGAATTCAAAAAAAAAAAAAAATCTTCTGAGTAATCTTTTTTTTTAGATGAGGTTCAGAGTTAGAAAAAATATACGAGCCCCCTAAGTTGCATCAATTTTATTTCTTCTCAAACAGAAAGTCACATCACTTTCATAACTAGAACAAGCTAACATTCATTAAGCAAAATGAGAACAAATCTCCAACCAGCAGATCCAGGTAAGAGCACGAGAATTATTGCAAATAACTCGATACAGTAGAGCATACTGATTGTGTTAAGGCTCCGACCAAGATATGAAGTGCGCAGTCCTCATTTTAGTTTCACAATTTTCATTCACAGGGAATGATGCCTGCCTTTTATACTAGTTGCATTGATTTGATAAAAAGATGGCAGAACTTAACTAGCACTGAAGGATCTTGTGAGATAAATGTTTGGCCAGAATTTGAGGGTCTAACAGGTGATGCCATTACCGAGCAGCATTTGGAAGCAGCTTTGCAGAAGGCAAGAAAATATTTGAACTGCAAAAGGAGGAATCCGTCCTAGTGATCGAAGCCGCATGGGCTCCTTACATACCAGGCTTCAGGTGAATTCATGGCTGTCATTTCTGTCCACATCTTCTCTTTGAATTATATTTTTGGGAGAAACAAGTAATTCGGATTTATTCCACTGAAGTTATGTATTTTTATATCTTGCTTCAATAGACAACCCTAGGACAAATGCAAGGAGAGAGGAAGATTGATAGGCTAAATCTTTACTATTAAATTTTTGGTACAAGTTCTTACCTACTGCAAAAAATAAGAGGAGAATGTACATAGACAGAGAGATCAAAACCATGATAAAAGAGATCAACAGGAAGTTGAATTCCATGAAAGTGGACAAATCTAGTGGCGATGACTTGCTTGGCTTGTTGCTCCAATTCAGTCACAATAACAATCAGGACTATGGAATCACAATAGATGACGTGATAGAGGAATGCAAGCTATTCTACTTCGCCGGCCAGGACACAACCTCTGCATGGCTAACATGGACAGTGCTTCTCCTAGCCATGCATCCCAGCTGGCAACAGAGAGCAAGGGAAGAAGTTCTGAACATCTGTGGGAAGAATACGCCAGATTTTGAATCCCTGAGCCACCTTAAGATTGTGAGTACCATAACTTTCACCTTTCTCTGTTAATAGGATATCATCACACTTCTTTCTGACTATTTTGCACTTGGGAAACTTGGATTGCAGGTAACCATGATACTGCATGAGGTTTTGAGGTTATATCCACCTGTGGTCTCTCTGTATCGACACACCATCAAGAAAACAAAATTAGGAAATTTCTCCTTCCCTGCTGGTGTTGATCTCTTGCTACCCACAATCCTCATCCACCATGATCAAGAGTTTTGGGGTGAAGATGCTGAAGAGTTCAAGCCAGAGAGATTTTCAGAAGGGGTTTTAAAGGCATCAAAAGTTCAGAATGCATTCCTTCCCTTCGGTTGGGGACCAAGGACATGTTTGGGCCAGAATTTTGCAAGAATAGAGGCAAAGATAGCTCTGGCTACTATCCTCCAACATTTTTCTTTCGAGCTCTCACCCTCCTATTCTCATGCTCCTTATACTGTCATAACTCTTCAGCCACAATATGGAGCTCATATCATACCTCATCAACTCTGAGACTATAGTGAAGGATGTTAATGTTTTGGAGCATGTCCTACCGTACAAGTTTTCTCACATAAAAAGGTGTTTTCTTATAGTTAGTTTTGGCATTTGTAGTAGTGTCCAGTAAATAATGATGCTTAATCATTATTATGAAGGTGAAAGAGAGGTTGGATAAGCTAGCTGCCTTTATTATTATAACAGTGTTAGTAATCATTATTTATATGGAATGAATGATGAGAGCTTGTATGAATACCCTTGTTCTGATCTGCAATAAAGTGACTTCATACAGAAGGTGATGATGTAATGTGTGAATGATATCCCTCTACTGCAGATTGATAAGTTTCATGCGTATGATAGATACTCAAAGGCACATAAGAATTCTTAAGTTACCGTTCGGAAGTAAGCTAGATATTTCGGAGCATTTGATTGCTTGGTAAGACTAAAGCTGATAGGAACATTACCGTAGTATGCTGTACTGGCCCGAATTGGGCGGTACGGGATGTACCGTACCATAAAGTTTGGTACCGGTACTCAGTATATGTGGCGTACCGACATTTGATATGCTAAAAAAATTCTATATTGTGCCGTACCGACACTGTGCCAGTATAGCACTGATACAGAGTCCGATACCGAGACGGTGAACCTTAAATATTACAAATCTTGTTATAGCATGATGACTGAAACAAAAGTACCTAAAGAGTTGCTGGATAGAGGTGTTTCGTTCTGGAAATGTTCATCATACATACAGCTATGGCAATGGTGTTCTCATGACAATAAAAGTAACAGGATCATGCAAATAAGCCAGTATACATTACAATCAGGACTCCGTCATCTTAGACTTTGTGGAGTATGATCTGAGCTCCATGTTGTGGTTGAACAGTAAGAAGATAGTAAGGAGAGTGAATATAGGTGGGTGAGAGCTCAAACGAGAAGTGCTGCAAGATCATTGACAGAGCAAGCTTTGCTTCTATAAGGGCAAAGTTCTGGCCCACACAGGCTTTTGGCCCCCAGCCAAATGGGAAGAATGCCGCTTGCTTCTTTGAAGCATTTGAGACGCCCCTGGAAAACCTCTGTGGTTTGAACTCTTCAGCATCTGTGCCCCAAATCTCAGGATCATGGTTTTCAAGAAGTGTAGGCAGCAAAAGGTTCACACCTGCAGGGAGAGAGACCCCTCCGATCTTTGATCTTCTATATGTGTACCGGTATTGAATGGGCACCGATGGATATAATCTTAAAATTTCATGTAGTATTATGTTTATCTGTGGAAACAATTTGCAGTTGTAGCTAAGAAGCATATCCAGTACAGTTATATACATCTCGATATCATTATTGGTTCTCAGTCCCTTTGAAAACATTACTCTAGACTAGAAACTATGATTGATTCTTCAAGGTGTCTTGTAATAAATTTATCAGAAGCCAAACTCATGAGGATAATTTGACAAGATGGATAAACCTGATTACCATGCATAACTTAAATTCTGCAGCAATTCTAGACAACATGAGGACTAAACCATGATGGAAAAAGAGAAAGGTAAAACTTCAATATAGACAATCTTTAGAGGTTTCAGTGTCAGGTCAAATATACTCCATGAGTTAAAGCAGATCCATGGGAAAAAGAAGTGGGTGAAATTTATTTATTTGTTCTCTGCCACAAGCAATCAGCAGAAAATATGGTGAACAGTTTTGCAGGATTGTGATAATTATTTCGGAGTACCCCAAGTTATGTTGATCACTCAGCCTCTAGCCTTGAAAGTGAATGGGTTATGAGAACATCAAAGCTAAACATTTAAAAGCATTTCAAGAATGCACAGATGGAATAAGATCCTGAGTTTTTTTGTCCGTCAAATTGCAAGGTGAGGGAAGCCTCCTTATGAAGTGAGATCATGTCATGTTTGAATAATCTGATTCATCAAGATCGGGAAGATAAGAAGATCTTGTATACAGAAAGTTAAGCAACTAAATAGCTCAGTACCTCGCCAATCATAGCCTTGAAGGCTTATAGCCTCATCTTATCGTTTGCTGTCAGACCTGACTTGATGTCGGATCCAAAGCAAAGGCAACTACAATCTGTTCAAGGAAATGGTCATAGTTGTATGTTTATTTTTTTCTTTGCAAACCCCCCTCAAAAGAAAAAGGGAAAAAGAAAAAGAAAACATTCTTTGCAGACAAGATTCAAATTACATAGTTATTAACTGATATGCCTCAAGTCAATCCCCATTCAGTTTAATCCATAGATGAACAAAAAGAAACTACTAACAACTCCGTTATTCATTAGAAATGAGAAAAATTAAATGCTGCATAAAACACTTACAATCTTAAGTTCGCCTATGCTTTCAAAGTTTGGTGCACTTCTCCCTAATATCTTTAGAACCTCTTCCCGTGCTCTGTCTTGCCATATTGGATTCATAGCAAGGAGAACCATTGCCCAAGTGAGCAAGACAGAGGTAGATTCATGTCCAACAAAATAGAAAAGCTTGCATTCCTCCATCACCTCTTCGGTTGTCAAACCTTTGAATCTTGAATCATTAACATGTGTTTGCTGATCACTACAGTTGGATTGCAACATCAAGCCCAACAGATCATCAATTCTGCAGTCTCCCATTCTAATAGCTAGTTCTTTCTTTTTGATCAAATCTCTCAGCAAGGCTTTGATTTGTACGTCCAAATGCTTTACATGCTTATTCTTTTTCGTCGGTAAAAATCTACAAAAGAACACAACTATCACTTTACAAGGTCCACTGAATTTATTAAGTATTTTTAGTCATACTAGCAGAAATTTTTTCGTTCATACAACTAGCAAATCTCCCCCTATTTGTTTTTATTTATATATAGTTTACTTTTTTGTGGGTGTAAGAGAATATATCTGACCCAGGATGAAAACTTGTGAAAAGATCGGCAGCAATATCAAGACTGAAGATTAACTCTTCTGCGAGTGCCTACGATGCAGAGGTTCATGTGGGAATTTGGTCAATAAAAGTAGGCAGATCCTAGCATCAAAATTCTGTTATTCATCTTTTGCCAATATTATACTTACTAGGATATCCTAATGATGATCTTGTTTTCAATAACTGTAAGTTCTAGGAGTGTTTCTTACCTCCATCCCAATAGTAGTCATTGGAGTTGGCTAGTGAGGTAGAGTCTTGTTCTTTTTGTTTCCCTCCATTTTTAAGTATAATTAGAAGGGAAGCATGCATGATTTAGATATAAAGGAACTTATAATATACTTAGGCCCCAAAAAAGCAATGCCAACAAAGAAAAGAAATTAAAAATTAGTATGCTTTTTTTAAAATTTTCTAAAAAGGAGGTGATGGAACTTAAAAAGGAAGAAGCTTTCACTGCATTGGGGGAAAATGGAACTCTAAAAATACAACTCAGTCAGTTTGAAGGTAGATCTGAAAGTTATCCAAGCAAGCAAAAACGTTCTTAAAATTCTGAATCCAGAGACATGACTTTTCTTCTTAAAAGTTGATTTTTATGATTCATGCCCAAACAAGTCCTAGATGTAGCAGTCTTATCCAACTAATGATGCTTCTCCACTGCATCATCAGTAGAAGCTTGATGGAGTTTTGACAATGTAAATGATAAACTATCAAAAATCACATAGTTGACAGAAAACTGAAATTCAGAGAATAATATAAGGGAAAATGTCCAATTAAACAGCGTAGGTAATTGGAATGCACCTAAATCCTGGAATATATGGCATTTGCGATAATTCAATGATCAATGAGATCTGTTCCCTTTGAAGCTGGAATATTCTTTGGCCTTCTATGTAATTGCTACCAAAGGCTGTTCTAGATATGATATCTCCAGTAAGTTCTTGGAGCTCTGGCCATACATCGATTTCATACGACACTCGATCACCAATAAACATCTCCCATTTCTTGATCATCTCCGTACAACTAACCAAAAATGCTGGTATCATTGCCTGCATTAGTATATCTTAATTAGCACAGATATCCTCATCACCCGGGAGGCAAAATGTTTCAAATAAAGGGAACATGAGCTAAAGAATTCTAATGCAACACAGATATAATATCTTGTCATGGACTCAAATTGGCTGTCATTCAAGATAACTAGGGTGATCCATAAGCTCCTAATCCTTAGGCAGAAGGCTGATCTATTTTGATATTATTTAGATGATTTCCATGTTTCATATACTTTTTTTTTTCAGTCCTTGCTTTCTCTTTCCATGCAGCATGTACTGTTCATTTTGCATGGTTTCAGAAATGACCTTCAACTTCTCGAGGTGAAAAGCAGGATTGATGATGCTCCTGTGCTGAGCCCATTTCTCCCCGTCAAGGATGGTAACCCCTTGCGGCAACATCTTCATATAAGGATTTGGTGGCGGCGGAATCCGAAAGTGGCCCGATTTGTTTGACAGGATCTCCTTCATGAGCTCCAGATCCCATATGACCAGTCCTGGTGTTGTCCCGACCCAGATGGCCGACATCTTGCCTGAGCTTCCCAACAAAAGAATCCACAGAAAGCAACAGTTTAAAAATAATCAGTTGATGCTGGAAAAATATGTGGAATTCCAGAAAGGACGCAGTTTCTGAAAGCTCCAAGAACAACAGTACAGCATGGTAAACACATTTCAGCAAGGAAGAGTAGGAAATAAAACTGAGAACTTACAGTGAACCTATGTTTAATCCCTGCACAGAGTTGCATCTGTTTCTATACACAGTTTTTCTTTTTCTCTTTTTATTCCGAGAAAACAGTTTGTATGCAGAGTTATACTTCTTAAAACACATTTTTGTATGCACTAGATATTAAATTACAGAGTATCATCAAAACCAAGGATCGGACATGAAATTTTAGATTAATAGAAATTACATATAAAATGACAGTCAATCAAGAAGGGTGGAGGACCTTGATTTCCCCCAAGCTGGTTAGCTTATTCGGTGGGTTTTCGCATACCGTAATCCTGCACAGTTTGATGAATGAAGGGGAGGACACGTGGCACAATGCTGTGAGTCAGATTCATGGGCTTGGACCAGGCGTCCGCCATGGACTTCCCCTCCGCTAATCTGTCGCCCAGCAGGAGCTTGTAGGGCCGGCATCTGATCCCTTGCTGCCTCAACTCTCTCTCCAGAGCCTTGGGTCTCCACCACACCGAATAGAACACCCTTAGAACAAGCCAGAGAAAGAGGGTCATGGAGACCGTCGCCATTGCCGAGAGGAAGAGATCGTCCATTTTGTCCTGGGCGAAGGGCTAGGAATCAACCAAACGGTTCCAAGAGTCTTACAACTACTTGTGCTTATATGCATGGTAAGCTATACTGATTTGAGCAGTATGTGCTTATATGCATGGTAAGCTATACTGATTCGAGCAGTACTAGATACACCGTACTATACTGATTTGATGCCGATATAAATGGAGTAACCCAAAAATCTCCGTATCGTACCGTACCAACACTATGCTAGTAATCGATGTGGGACTAAACACACGCCCGAACGGATCCTCACATACTCCTCCCATTTAAGTCCTGACATCCTTGTCAGGCTAAGGGTTCAAATCTATTCAAATCTAATCACCAACACCACGATTGGCCCGTGGTCAGCCCCAATGGATCCGTGCTGCAGTGTTTTCTAGTCCACATAGATTATCGGCCGGATCCGCTCTGATACCATTTGTAACAACCCAAGACCTCATCCAAAATGGCTAATTGGAAGGTATTATTTAGGTTCCTTAATCCTATATAAGTACCCAAGATCTACCCAGCGAATAACCGATATGGGACTAAACACACATCCGCACAGGTCCTCACAATACTGAGATGGCGAACTTTGTTTTTATATATAACATTAGTTGCTACATATTTTAGAGCTATAGAAGTCCAGCAACGCAGATAGCAGCTTATTTATAAACGTGATAAATGTGATGGCAAGTTGGCACCAAGCCCAAGTAACTTGGTTATACGCATGATGCACTTGCTATGTGAAAAGGTAATGCTATAATATCTCAATCAAAAAGCTTTCATCAAAGAAACCTTTAATGAACAATAGAAAGGTGCGGAAAAGAGGGTCGAGAGAGTTGGGGAGTGGGTGCCTTCCGGTGAGAAGAACTATTTCATGGAGAGCTAGGCTTCCATGAGAGGGACGTGGGGTGGCATAACCAAAAAATCTTCATATCGTACCATATTGATATTGTGCTAATATGGCACCATAATAAAATTCAGTATCAAGATGAAGAACCTTAATTGTATATATAATATTAGTATTTCAGAATTACATAAGTCCAACAACATAGGCAGCAGTTTATTTATAAATGTAATAAATGTGATGGCAAGTTGGCAACAACCCTAGGTAACTTAGTTATAAGCATGATGCGCTTGCTATGTGAAAAGGGCATGCTATGCTTTCTCAATCAAAAAGCTTTGATCAAAGAAACCTTTTGTGAACAATAGAAAGGTTTGGAAAAGAGGGTCGAGGGAGCTGGGGAGTGGGTGCCTTCCAGTGAGAGGAACTGTTTGAGGCCTAGGACGAGCGACGTGGAGAACTGTGCTACCGTGAGAGGGAGACGCGGGGTGGCATCACCTCCCTTTCAATCAAAAAAAAGAGAGGGACGTGGGTCACCTTTTAAGGAGTGCAACGGACTGGGGAACTGGGAAGGGAAATGTTACATCGTGTTTGCGCGTGAACGGCTTAGATTTTCATGGACGTCTTGTCCTTTAGACTTTTGAGTACCTACGTTTTCTTTTCCCTTTTTTTTTTTTTTTTGCTTTTAATCCCGTGCATCACAGGATTGGCAACTCTTAGGTGGAATTTTTTTTTAATTTATTCGTTCAGGATCATACATATATTCTAAATGAAATGTTGCTGTTGAAATGAAAGCTGAGAGACTTTGCTCGGAGATATGTTATGGCGGAGAGAGGAGTGACATGGGCATATGTGGCATATCATATTTGGCTAGACAGGAATGTGAGAATCTTTGAGGGCAGAGGGTTCTACCTGAGATCAGTGGTGGATAGAGCCTTAGCACATGCAGCCGAGTTGATGAGCGCTGCAGTTGTGAGCCTACCTGAAGGTGACAGGGACATCTGGAGTTTCTCTTTGACTCCTTCTGCGTCTAGGTACGCAATGATACCAATGGTATCCTGGGAGCCCCTACCCCTCGGTTTCTTCAAGGTGAATTGACGGTAGCATCTCGGAGGGCGGGAGCAGATGCGGCGTGAGTTTTGCAATCAGAGACCACGACTCTAGACTGATTACAGTAGAAGGACGGTGTATCTTTGATGAGTCTGTCCCAGTAGTGGAGCTGCGAGCAGCATGGAAGAACCTCGTTCAGACTAGAGTGCACCTGAATGCTCGGCGAGTCCTACTAAAGAGAGACTCGGTCATAGTGGTCGACTGGATTCGGAGCAGATATGTCAGGCCAGACCTGCACCCTCTTGTTTATGATATCTGCTATCTTGTGGAAGAGCTGAACTCGTTCCGAGTTGCCCACGTCTTTCGAAAGGCAAACAGTGCGGCAGACTAGATCACCTCTTTTGCAGCACACCATTCTGAAGGTGTCCTCTAAGAAGGATTGGAGCACGTGCCGGTGGCACAAGAGCGTGTTTTGTATTGTGATCACTTTAGGCGTACTCACGACTGATGTAGTGAGTCGTCGGTACACACACAAAAAAAGCCATTGTTTGACTTTGTACTATTCATCAATTACAACAATATCATTTAAAAAATTTAGATCTCTGCATTAATTTTAAAAATATTTATTCTTTGAACAGTGGAGCAATCAAATGTTCTGACTATTTCCCATAACAATAGACAATGAAGGCCATTGTAACAGTGCTTATTTTTTTTATATCTATTCTGCCAAAAAATCCAGCCGAAAGCTAAACTGCGCTTAAGCGGTTGCTTTCATTATAGGAGCGTATAACAATTTCTAAGAGCGGTTCTCCATAGTTGGATACAGATTACCAGAATAAATGAGCATGAACAAATAACTGATGAATGAGTTTTTGCGAGGCATTGAGAAGCTAGCATGTTTACTTAAAGACTTTGAAGCAAAATAAAGTTCTTAAGCCCCACTAGCTCAACTAGTTTAAGAGTACTTCCTTCTAGGTTGCCTTCACTTGTGCCACCCAACTTACAGTATCAGAGAAAACAAGGCTGTTCTACATGATATATATGTATATGTATATGTATCTCTGTGTGTGTGTGTGTGTGTGACCATCAAAGAACAAAACTCAGAAGAGCTGCTCTTTACAACCAATAAAAAATGACTGGTGATTACAATCAAAGAAGAAAAAGTAGTATTTTAGATGCTGAAACATTCATCTCTTTCACCGAACAGAAAATCTGACATATTAAATGCACAATCTACAAATCTTTTATACAAGCATCATTTTCGTAATGGTAAGTCACATAAGTCTGGCAGAACAGATTACAAGCTGCATAATGGGGAGAGCATGCTAAATTCCATCTACATACAGTTGTCAGACAACTATAAAACACCAAATAAGAAGCTTACATTTCATGCAGTCAGGACAGAAAGTGAATGAATACACATCACTTCAGTATCCATTACATACACATGGCTTGAAAGATCACCAGAAAATATGAAAGTTAAAAGCCTGAAGAATTATAGGAAATAATGTCAGAACCGCCTGCAAAAAGAAAAATAGAATCATCAACAAACGTTGCAGATAGTACCCAAAAACTATGCATTATGGACTCGTCGAGAGAACTATCAAATGATTGCTATCACACAAAACATAGTTAAAAATCATTGCACCGACGTTCAATATCAGCAACAAAAAGAAAAATCAGAGGTTGATGCACACTGCACAGATGTCCATTGAAGTACTTGCGCAGCCCCATATCCCAAGCGTTGAAAACATCACTATTCTGATATTTGGCGTTTTCAAGCATTAAAGACTTGATCCATGAAGCCAGATTCATGATGCACAAGGGTATAACTCATGTTACTATAAATGACTCGAATATCGTTTGTACTGCACAAATATAAATTTTACAGGAAATACAGATAGAGCACTAGGCATGAAAAGAAGGGTTACACAAAGCAAATTAACCTCCTTCTTGGATGGGTCAAGACCAAAGAAGAGAGTGAGTTTAATGAGTACCTGGAAGCAGATCCCATAAAAGAAAATAAATTTAAAAAAAAAACTCGTATGATCTTTATATCATGCTGTCTTATTAAATTCTTCTTATAGATTTTGAATTTGATACATATAAAGAACAAATGAGTACTGAAAACATGATATAACCTTGATGATGGGACAAGACCCAGTAAAAATGACAGTACTGACAAACACAAGACTCAATATATTGTTATTAGAATTACAAATCCATAGAGTTTACGCAATTGTTTACACTTAAACAAAGTGGGAGCAAGAATTACCAATTAAAATGACAAGTTCTGACAAATAGATAGACTCCATATATTGTTATCAAAATTACAAACCCATAGAGATTAAGCAATTTGCATTTAAATAAAGCAAGAGCAAGATTTTAATTGCTGCTTTGTGCTGGTCATGCTGAACTGGACCAGGATAGTGCCAGCAAGACACATGTATGTGCGCATTGGTACCCTGTGCATCACAGGTTATTGAATCATGCCAGTTCAGGATGGGTCAATACATCTCATTAATACTGGATTGGCATGCCCTGTGCCACCAGCACTTAAATCCTTGAGTGAGAGTACCAACGTCGGAAACCATTTTATGAATAAGAGCATCATCCAATGAATAGAACAAATCAACATACCAAAAACATTAGCCAATAAATCTTAAGTATCAAATTCAGATGTGAGATAGATACTTGCCGCAACTGTACATGCAACCAGCCCTGGCTTCTCTCTGTAGTCTAAAGCAACAAACAGTAGAATGAAAACGCCAACATACCATGGAATTGCAGCAAGAACAAAACCAGATAGGAACCTTACATAGAACAAGAACAACTTGTGTCAGCATATTCACTAGAAATTTGAGATTGACAACATATATACAATACGCTAGATGTCGGTATAAATGTCAAAATAAGCATGCACGCATGCACATATGCAGTATGAAGTAAATCACAATGCGATTATGTGGATGCTTGGTCTTTTTCTATAAGTGACATGCAACATCATTATCCAATTACTTATATGCTAAGGCAAAGTTTGAATATAGATGACATTAACAAGTGAAACCAAGACTTATCATAATGGTAGTTGTGATATGTCATAAGTTGTATTGAGATGAGTAGGTCATCCCATTAAAACAGCGTATTGCAACCACAGCAGGTCGAAATGGACTAGCTTTAAATTGAATACATAGAACAAATTGTATGATAGTAGTTGTTGCTTATAATATTGATATGAATTTGCGTACATGTACATGTAGACATTTTTGTTTATTTATATAGATTTACGACTAGACATAGAGGAAGGAGAAGAAAAAAATGCAATATAAGGCACGAGCATGCATCATCAACTAGCAACAAGTTTATAAATTCTTACTAAAACAATAAAAGAATGAAGATGGCAGGAGGGAAGAAGGGGAGGGGGGGAGGGAGGGAAGGGGGAGGGGGGAAGAGAGAGAGAGTTGTGATAGCAAGCAACTATTTTTATTATAAAAACATCTGCAATCTAAGTGTTGATAACAACAATTTTTTCATCAACAGAAGAAAAGGTCATGCTCAACTCTATCATGATTGCATTTGCTGTTGAAATTTAGATGACCTATGAAGCAAGATAAGATGAATATCTTCCATCATGAATGCCTGCTTTACCAGAAAATTAGTAAGAAGCCTAGTGTAAAAATTATCTCATCCAAGGTTTATTTTAGCACGGGTGAGCAATCAATTCAAAGTTTCAAACTTTTAAGCATTATAAATAATCCAACCACCGAGGAGAAAAAAAGAATGACATGTTACAAGCATATATTACAAAGCATGCTGCAAAATAGGGACTTCCATAATGAGGAAAAGGCATTCTTTTTGAAGATTGTTCATGTATATCCTGATATCAACTTCAAAATGAAAATATTTTACTTTGCTTATTTGATAAGCTCTCATATAAATACTGACGTTAGACAGGCATACTTACAGAAACACAACCCACCAGGCATGCTAATGGTCCAGGCCATTCATTGACCAAAAAGCCTTAGGACCTATCTCCGTCCAGTTCATTTGAAGACCTAAATTTTAGGTCCTAAATTATTAAAGAAGTGCATGGGCTACCCTTGATTAGCCCAAGCATGGCTTGGAGCCTAGATAATGAATAAATGATTATATGCATCTGTATATTTTATATATAAATGCATATATATATATGGTTTGTATATATACACACATAGATACCAAAATGTAAGTGGGTTAAAAGGATGAAATGGATCAAAACAAAAGATATCATGTCTTCTAATTGAAACCGTTCATCTAGTGATCACCTGAGGCATAGATAAAACACCCCCTATATTTCTTTTCTTGTAAACTTTGTGCATTTTAATTGATTGAAATCATAAAGACAGCAGATCATCAATTTTGATGCCGAAACAATTATGCCTTGGGAAAAAACATGAATATGTTAGTTATCCCTGGTACCATTCAAGTAATTCTATGATCCTTTATATGTAGAAACATGTCATACAAAGTACTGATAATCCATTGTAGGTGTGATAAGAAGCCCTATACATCACTATCAAAAGCAAGGAAAACAATGATTTAATACTCCACTTAAAGATCACAAGAACTTCGTACCATAAATACTAAATCATGGTTTAGTTTAGTTTCACAACCTAAAAATGTATAGCATCAAGGCCAAGATGAGAATAATGAATTCTGTTTTGATCTCAGAATAGATTCAAGCAATATTCAACTCATGGGTGACAAGACACAATAATTGCTATTAACCAGGCACTCTCCACATCCCAACAGCATTGTCAAAAGAGTTGTTGCACAATCATGTTGTTGCATTCAATGGAACCAGATAAATGCCTTTACCTTCAAAGTTGAGCATCCCTTTCCTTTCACCTTCCACAATAGGATTTCTTTTTCTACTACTTACACCAAGTCACTGTTGCCGATCAATTTGGCAGCAACTATGGCAAGTTTTAAATGCACAGCTTAAGTTGCATTTTATTTGCAAAAGCAATAACTTTCTGTCAACATTGTTAGTTATGGAGATCTTCTATTAGGATGTTTGAATTTAAATTCTATGGGAAACTCCTTTCTTGCCATTGTAACATTTTCCATTTATCACCAATGGTTTCCACAATTTATGTTTATCAGAGTTAATTTCCACCATCAGTTGAATATCAATTTCCATTGAAAATCCTCATGCACCTTGGCTTCATTTATATTGATTGGAAGAACCACTGGTAGGACAGTACCCAGCTTGTTTTAGAAACCTTGGACCATAAATGCTGATTTCCACAGCAGAAATAAGTCATATGCTGTGCAGGACACTGGACGTTATTTGCTAAACAGCGAATTAGGGGTTCCAAAGCTTGTGGGAAGTTATAAGGGCCACAAAAAGGAAGGAAACAAGCTGGAAACTATAAAAATGTGACAAGCTTCCCGTGGGTTCTCTCCATAATCAGCAAAATGTCTTGAGTTTCACACGATTTTTTGTGGGCTGACCACACAGTAAAAGTCAGATTCCTTGATAGATTGCTACAAAGGATTCCTTGACTGACTTGCACTCTCTAAAGTAAGAAAAGTACAAATTAAAACATGGAAAGGTCTTCCTAACCTCAAATAGGCACTTGTGGCAAACTACAAAACTGCACTGCAGATCTCTATTCAAGATAACACGATGGGTCTCAAGTACTTGTCTATTAATGGGGTAGCAAGCTAAACCTAAGGGCAGCAAGCTAACAACCCACGTCAGTGCCGCCTCCAAAGAAAGCCAGTCGGAAGCAGAAAACAGCCAGGCAGCTAGAGAGTTCCAAAGATCAAGACAAGAAAGAGAGAGTGAGATGCTATATTTGTGGTAGATTAGGGCATATTTCTCAAACATCTCCTCAGAAAAAGATGACATCAACAGAAAGAAATCCTGAGGATGTAGAATCCTTTCAGAGTCATGTTGTACAAAAGCAACAACCAAATCACATAAACTATTGTTTAGCATCTTTAAGATACAGATGCATGGTAAAGAAAGCTATGTGATATGGTATGCCGTACGGGCCAAACCCGACGATACAGAGCATGCCGTACCATTTTGGTTCGGTACCGGTATTCAATATGGATGGCGCATCGACACTTGGTACACCAAAAAAATTTCATATCATACCATACCGACACTATACTAGCGTGGCACCGGTATGGGGACCAGCATGGAGTCCGGTACCGAGACGGCGAAACTTGCTCTATGATATTATTATAGATAGGGGAACACAAAAAATTCATTTTTCACCAAGCTGGTTGAGAAGTTAGATCTGAAAATAGAGCAAGAATGAGCACTCATATCAAATCTTGCTTCCTTACAGTTCAATTGCTTTTCTTTGTTATTATTTATTGTTAGTAGAAAAGAAAGATCTAGATCAGCCTAAATAAATTATATGCAGCCTTTCCGTGTCATTTTGGTTTTAGAGTAAGAAATCCGGACTCCAATTGATCGGACATTCCAAAGCGCTTGTGAAGGGGCGCATCAAAAATTGTGTCAATTTCTATGACATCTCGTAACTGGATTATGGTAGCAGTGATTTGAGTACATATAGAGAAAGATAATGAGAAGGAGGGCAAGTGCGAGGCATGAGAAAGGGATTCAATAAAAGATGTGATTATTGTTGGTGCACCTAATGCTTTGGTACAGAGGCTCTATGAAGCGATTCTACAAGATCCAAGTCAAACACTCCAAATAAGCATATGGAGGCCGTAGGAAGCAAAACCTACTGATTGAATATGAGATAGAGATTGCAATGAGGATTCAGTGAAAAAGACACATCAGTTTGCCACGTATACGACTAACATACGGAACATAGCATCCGAATTGAATATGAATAACGTGAACGCTATACACATCAAAAAGGCATAGGTTTTAGTCATTAAATTATGTTATACACTTTTGTTTTCTATGACAAAACGTTACTTGTTTTCTTTTGTTATTAGCTTTGGAGGCATAACGGGGTTCATATAACTTCAAGGATGGAGCTTTTCCGTTTTCAATGGTTGTATCATATGGTGATGTCTAATGAATAGAATTTTACCTCAACACTAGTATCATATCAAGCATCCACACAGAGTTCGTCTAAGAAAAACAAGTTGGATTGTTGGATCTAAATCATTAGTACCTAGGAACGAGTACAGAACAAGCGTATGCAACTCCCTGAAGATCATTCTCACAAACGGTAATTGAATCAAGTGATGAACAAGAAGCATTACAGCGATCACTTGTGAGTCCAAAATTACAAAGAAAAAAAGAAGTTTGAAGAGAAGAGTTAGAGAATTCTAACTCACAATGCCCAGCCGATGCCAATGCCGCAGAAAGGCAGCGGCGGCTCCCTCATGGGGATGCCATCCACCAGCGCCTGATAGGGCTGCGTCTGATACCCAACTGAAACATATATTCCCAAGGAGACGAAACAAAAGGGACGCCAAAATTAGAACAGAATATTTGAATTCAAAGACAAAAAAATAGGAACGGGTCGTGCGAGATCCAAGGAAAGATGAGAAATTGGGGAGGGAGACGCCAACCTTGGATCGCGTGATAGGTGGCCGGCTGCTGCGGGTTCTGATAGTAGGTAAGAGGAGGAGGATATTGAGGTTGAGGAAGGAGAGGCGCGGACGATGACGGCGGCGGAGGTGGCGGGAAGGTGCCGTAGCGAGGAGGATGCTCGACGGAGATCTTTGTCGGATCGCCCTCCCCATCTTTTCCGCCCATCATTGCCATCTCTCTTTCGGAGGGAGGGAGGGAGGACGGTGTATTATTGGTGCGGGACTATTTTGGGCACTTCTAGATCAACGGCAGGAGAAAGACGGGACGCGATGGAGATGGACGCAGTTTCTCCATCGCATTTTACCTGCACGCTGTTAACGCCGGGGAAAGCAAAATCTGACGCTCGTCAAGAAATCCGCACCGCCCGCTGGTATACGGGAGGACGCGGTTTGCTTCTCCTGATACGCGTCAACGTGGCTCATGAGAGCCGCTGGTTCGCCGTACAGTTAGCTGGCCGGGTTCACATGAAGCGCGCTCGGATCCGGTTAAAAGGCATCATGGGTCATTTCTTCGCTGCCCTAAGGTAAGGCTGTTGGGTTGACCCATGATTCGATTCAACTCAACCTACTTAAATTCAATTCGACCTATTTTGAAGGACTTATAGTGCCGTTTCGAATTCTAAAATTGGGTCTGTTCCATTTTTCGGATTGGGTCTGGATTTACTGAATTCAGATCCAAACCGACCTGATCCATCGAAATTTTAGGCAATTTTGGATTTCCAAAAAGACCCGACCCTATCCAAACCAAACCTGAAAAACCATTTAGATCTGAAAAAGTCTGAAAATGTGTTGTTTTCTAAGTTATGCCTTATGATTGATGTGCATGTTCTGTATATGAGCAGTATTTTGTATCTTGAGTTTATAGCTCTAATTCAAAATATAAAATGATTTATGCAGTTTCATTACTTGGGTTTCAAGATTTATTAAAGAATAATAGACATTTGTGGCAATAAAATAACAATTGGGGCTCGAAAAGGCTTGAGTATGAAGATATGGGCCATTCCCTAGATAATCTGATTTGATGAGTATTGCATATTATTTTTTAGCCATTCAACTTTATCTCGTTTGCAGTTTTTTGTCCTTCAATATCCAAAAGAAAAGTCATTGAGGCTACTTTCTACTTTACAGACACAGTCATACTCTTTTAGATACATTTGGCCCGACACGAGCATAAATCAGACCTGAGCCGAATCCAAATTTTTTGGATTAGAACCGAGTTATATATAGACCCGACCCGAATGACCCGTTGGGTCAGAAATTTTAGCAATAGACTTTACCCGACCCAATCCAACCCAATCTTCTATTGGATTGGGTCTAAGTTCAACATTAAGACCTAAACAAAGAATCGAGTTAGGTTGGGGTTCACTCATGATCTAGTTCGACCCAACCTATTTGTACCCCTATACTAAAGTGTGGCCATTGATGACCTAAATAGGTTTAATATGATGATCTTACATTATGGACAATACATATCTAGAACTAATCTAATCTTTGATGATCTAACATCACTGTATTTGACACACTATATTTCAATAATTAAAGATTCTCAAATATCTATGAGTAATCTATTTGGTATTTTATGAGAATTCAAAGTTATTGACCATATAATGCCAAAACTATCTACGATATATTTAATAAAATTATATTTTATTAATCATATAAATTATAGAATTAAAATTTTATTTATACTTATCATATATTATTATTTTAGTACTAATATTTGGTTTGAATAGTAAAATAAGTCAAATAGAAGTAACCTATTAAATAATTTATAATATCGCTATAGACTACAACAATATATTTCTATTATATTTTAAAAATAAAATTAAATAATAATTTGATGATAATATGATTGAAAATATATTATAATAAAATTTATATTATAAATATTGTATATGTAATATTAATATAATATAATATATAAAATGTTGATATAATATATTAATGGTATTTAGTATACCAATTTTTTCTGCTCAATTAAGGATCATTTTTGTCTCCAAATTTGGATCTAAGATCAATATCCTATGGTGATTTTGGATACCCATCCTTAACGAAGGATTTTCTATCGCTTGGTTAGATAGTGACTTGAGAAGTGCAAGTAATTAGCAATCACCACCATATAGGATCACTATAGTGAAATAAAATATGGTGATCTTGTTACTGCCACCCAAATCATTCTTAATATGGAGCTCATCACCTCATACCAAACACTACTTAAGGGTATCATCAAGAGGTAGATTTTGTCAAAATACTAAAGTATCCGACAAGCACCCCAGATCAATGGATGCTTCTAGGCTTGAAGCTCGATTCTGACTGTGTTTCCGCTAAAATGCTCTAAGTAATGCTAGTAGTCTGATAATTATTTTTCTTTGAACTCGAACTTTTCCCGTTAGTCAAACTGCATCGTCCACTAAGAAGAGGTTTTGGATTCATACTATATTACCATGGGTACTAATTCCAAATATTTAAAACTGAATAATTATAACAATTATAATATGGACGACTTTTTTTTCTCAAAAATAATTTCTTTTTTAAAAATAATAAATAATTTTTGAAAAATATACAGAGATATCCTTTGGGCCAATTCTACTTAAATCCTAAAAGTTTAAAAAAATTTAATTAGCCACCGAAATTTCATCTTCGTCGCAATATGGCCTAACCATTTATATGGATTCTGGCATCGTTAACGGAACGAGAAAAAAAGATCAAAATATCCTTGATTTAGAGAGGATGGATCATGACATTCACGCGATCTGAAAGTGCTCTATTTTTTATAATTCATCCACTTACATAAATTTCACAGCACTCTGTCCTCGATCATTCATTCACATGCACAGATTTTAAGGCATTCCATCCTCTATCATCCATCCGCTTGTATAGAGCTCAAAGCACTCCATCTATTCACATTCATCGACCTGCACACCTCTCAAAGCATGTTGTCCATTATATGTTCACCTATGCAAATCTCAAAGCGCACCATCCTCCATCATGCATCCGCTTGCACCGACCTTAAAGCAAGCTATCCTCTGTCACACAGATATTAAAGTACTTCTCTATCATCCATTCATCTGCATAGATCTCAAAGCACTCCATTCTCTCTCATTCATCCACCTACATAGGTTTTAAAGCACTCTATCATATATCATTCATCCACTTGCACATATCTCAAAGTGCTCTATCCTTTATCATCTATGCGTTTACATAGATCTCAAAGTGCTCTATCCTTGTCAGTCATCCACCTACATAGATCTCAAAGCACTCCATCCTATATCATTCACTCATGTGCACAGATCTCAAAGTGTTCAATCCTTTATCATCCATACGTCTGCATAGATCTCAAAGTGCCCCATCTTTGTCAGCCATCCACCTATATAAATCTCAAAGCACTCATTTTGTCATCCATCTACTCGCACAGATCTCAAAGTGCTCTATCCTTTTTCATCTATATGCAAGATCTCAAAGTGCTCAATCTTTTGTCATTCGTCTGCCTGCACAAATCTCAAAGTGTTGCGCTCTATCTTTATCATCCATCCGCCTACATAGATCTCAAAGCACTCCATCTACCTACATAGATCTTAAAGCATTTCATCCTCTATCATCCATTTGCCTGCACAGATCTCAAAGTCCTCCACCTTTTGTCATTCATCCACCTACACAGATATCAAAGCACTTCCTTTTAATTCATGCTAAAACAAGAGTCTCTTGCTAAGTTAACGAGAAGGGTAGTTTCGAAATTTTATAAAAGTTAAGTCAACAAGTGACCCTCACGTGATAACATTTTGTTATGGAGATGGATTAGTGCGCCAATTGCAACAAATTTGAAGTTATGGTGGCTAAGGGGCACTTTTTAAACTTTTGTATATAATGGCCCAAACTTGAGTAAAGATTGCAATTTACTCAATTCCATCAGGTAGCCAACCTGATCCAACCCAAATAGGGTGGATATGGGTAATAGTAAAACCTGCCCCAAACTCGACCTGCATATATATATATATATATATATATATATATATATATATATTCACAAATCCCCTCCCTAAGATAAAAAATTTAATTTGTATTTAAAAAAAATTGATTTTTATAACTTTACCCAACCCGATCGGTCCAATTCACTCTATTTAACTCTACTTACCCCGCCTCGCCCCCAGACTCTATTTGCCCTAAGGCAAGTACATGGAATGGCCTACCTAACTCATAATTCGTTGCCATTCCTAACTTGAAGAGGTATTTTTCTAAAAAAAATTAAAGAATAGATCTACACTTGAAAGCATCTAAATTTTGCTCTTTTAGTGTTGAAAGCATCTACACTTCAAAATTATTTTTATAAAAAAATAAAATCAAGCTAATTTTGAAATACCAAGCATAATCATCATGTATAATTAATTTAACATTCTTTGAATTTTCAAGTCTAGGGTTTCTTGCATTCTTAACAATGATTAGAACTTCGACTCCTTACTTGTTATTTATTTAATCAGCAATGTGGAGCAACTCATAGAATTCCTTTTTTCGGTCTTTGTCTAGAGTAATTAAAATTACTTATAAATATTTGATTTACTTGCACATGGTACATTTAACTTCTTTAAGTACTACATGCTCTTCTTTTAATGAAGAGTTGAGTCCATTAATATGTTAAATAAGATTTGTATGTCTTAGATAATAAGTGCATATGACATTCAAGCATACTAGTCTTATCAAGTATATAAAATGTTCCCTAACTAAATTATTTAAAATGTATATAGTTGGTTTGCTCATGCATCTTGCTTGTATGGTAGGAACAATCATAATCCAATCAAATATTAATGATGATTAAGAAAATGTACGACTTAATGTTGTTCATGTCAATCGTATTCCAACAAATTTTCTTGAAAGAGATGTTCTGGTTATCTATTGTTTTATGGATTCGATTGTTCCATGGCACATATTATCTATTTAATATAACAAAATAAATCAAATCAAACATCAAGGTTTACCCTATTAATATTTCGCTTGATGAATTAAAGCGTGACGAATCAAGGTTTCAATTTAAAGTAAACCCTCAAATACCCAGTTAAGGAAGCCATCAAAACTCTCAAAGGGCTGTGATATTTCCAGGAAAAGTTTTCCCATTTCTAAATCCATAAGCTATAGATCGCCTATAGCATTTGAAAGTGTAGTAGAAGGCATAACACTCATTTTAGATAATTCATTTCTCCTCTGGTTTTGAACTAACTTGTCCATACTTCTTAATTCTTAATCAAATTAAGTATAGGACAAAACTTGCCATAACTACTAGAAAAATTAGTTTATCCATTTGATTTCAACTCATGTCAATTTAATATATTATGTTGATTTATATTTTTAAAATAAATATACAAAATTATTATTGTTATTGTTATTATTTTGATAGGGAGAAGCCTTGCTCAAATTACAAATGTTCAAAAGTAAACTATTTGGACATAGTCTACAATACTTCTACTAAGAAAACAATGGATACCAGCCTACTCAAAATTTGAGTTTCCCTATGTGCAAGCTATTCCGCTACTTGATCTCATTGTTTACCAACACTTGCTTACAAAATGCCCAAGTTTTCAATCAATATTGTCTACTTGACATTGCTTGGATCATAATACCCTCAATGTGTTGACAGCTAGATCACATATTGTGCAGTAACGACATGGCATTTTGCTTAATGCGAACACTATTAATTATTAAAAAGGACAACTCTAAATGCTGGGACTGATTTGTAATTTTTAATATCTTCTGGAAGTGTTTTGTTTAGGTTGTCATGGCAAATGCTTTGTCCCGGATTATTCTTCAGCTGACCCACTTAAATCGGACAATGGATTCATATCAAATTCAGTAAAAAAATATTAGGCTGAATAAGTTCTTAATTCATCGACTTAACCATATGAAACTTGGTTTACATTGGCTCATTAACTTTAAATAGTGCAAAATAAAAACTCTGAGCATAATGAATCATAAATTATGATTCATAATAGACATCAGAAAACACAAAAGGAATATAATCATGCCTGCATTGATCTTTTGGATCTAAGAGCACCTAAGTTCTGGAATCATGTCTTTGGAGCTATATAAAACGTTAGATAAAAGGAATCATGTATGATGTCCACTTCCCGTTCAGGAATGCCAATCAAGTATCTTTTAAAGAGGATGTAATGGAAAAAATATCTTAAGTTTTGAGTGAAGAAGAATATATTATGATGAAAAAGTTTGGGGTGCGTGGACTTAGCTGTGTGTGTTGGCACCCACTAGGAGTGGCATCAAATTATCCAATTGAGGGCATTCCCACCCTTTATTTCTTACAAATTTTTTTTTATAAATCATATGAAACAGTGGGCAGGGTTGGACCCAAGCTCGGGTTCAGTGTCCAGGATCAAAACCTCAAGCCCAAGAGCCCTACTGTTTTCTTCGTTTTTTCTCCTTTATCAAAACTTGGACCTGACCCGATCTAATCCGGTCTCAGCTCATTGAGAACCCTAACAAAGTAACAACACTCTCTTCTGCAAAGCAACCAATTACACCTTGGTAGTTTCTCTCTTATTATCCATATTGAAATCACCACTTATCCCAAAAGCTTAAGCTGGTAGAATGAGATAGATTTATTTATATATTTTATATTTTTGTACACTCTTTCTCATATATGGGCCGGATTTTTTTTTAATGAGTAAGTCCAACATGTAAAATTTTTAATAATGGACTTAAAGAGTGTGCAGACATGATTTGAAAGGATCTCTGCTATGATACCATATTGAAATCATCACTTATCTCAAAAGCTTAAGCTGATAGGATGAGATAGATTTATTTACATATTTTATATTTTCTTACAATCCGCGTGTGAGTTCTTTAGAACCGAAAGAGATTTGAGAAGCCTATCGACCATCGAGATTAGGCGTGAACATAAGATGCCACCTGAGGGAGAAAAAGGGATTCTTTTGCCCCATCACCGGCCCCGCTGGCCCCATGCAGCATATACTTATCAGAACGCTCCAGTTCACATGCTCTTATCAACAATGGTCCCTTCTCATGTAGACCTCAAGCATAAGCAAACACTGGGGACTTAGATGGTGGTAGAAGCAAGATAACGATGCTTTGCTAAATTATAGATAAGCCTTGAACGGTCATAGGTTTTTTTCTGAATATTATTTTTTTTTTTATTTCCAAACTTGGATGTTAGTGAAAAAAATGATTCATAAGTTTTATGAATTGTAGGATCCATGCTGGTATGTGATTAGTCTTGCATCAACTATATATCAGATAGATTTTAGGTACTTATACAGGGTCAAAAAATCTAAAATAATACTTTATGGCTAGCTTTTCTGGATAAAGTTCTAGATTGTGATAAATGGTATTAGAGCAGATCCGACTTATGGCCTACGTGGAATAAGAAACATTGCAACACATGCTTATTAGGGCCGACCACAAGTCGATTGTGATATTGTGATTAGATTTGAATGAATTTGAATCTCTAGTTTAGCAATAACGTCGAGGCTTAAATAAAAAAAGCATGTGAGGATTTAAACATATGTTTAATTCTACAGCAGCTATGCATTGGATACTTATACTGGGCCAAAAATTTAAAATAGTATCTCTGTTTTTTTTTTGAATAAAATTTTATAATGTCACATGAATTGTTCACAAATTTTTCACAAACTCTTAATGTTCGAGTATCTTATGTCATCTTCAATGCTATTGTTGGTGCTCGGTACCTATTTTATGAAGGTTGCTGAGATGTTATGGTAAATATACAGATAAATAAACAGTGGCAAAAGAGTGGACATTGTAGGCAGCACTGCAATCGAGCCGTGCCTTTTTCTCTTAGTGCAACTACTAGCATATTAATCTCATTTATCATGAGTCAATTGTAAATGCCACCTAACACTGTGAACTCTACCAAAAAAATAAAAATATTCTACTTATCTTTAAAACAAATCTTGGGCAAAAACCAAAGGCTAACCCCATCTCAGTCTCTTTCCCATAATCTATAGCCATTCTGAAATTTGACTGTCCCGTCATCATATTTCTTCTGCCTCACAGATCCTTTTTCCTGAGCCAATTACTCATGATTCCGAGACTTTGTGATCATGGCGTTACAGGGGTGGGTACAATAATCACTGCCCTTAGCCAGTCCAGCAGGAAGAACAGTGAAGCTAATGGCACTTATTTTTCTCCCTCCTGTCAAGAAAAATGAGAACCATCCTCGCTGGAAACCAGGAAATGATACCCAATGTAGCCATGGAATAGACCCATCAATCCGGGCGCTTGGTTACTATAAACGGAAGTGGCCGCGCGTGCTATGCCTCTACGCTAGCTGTCGCTCCGTATCCACACCCCGGTGGTCCCCCCATTCTCCTCTACACGACTACATCCATGATGATCATGATGGCCACTCTCTCTCCGACAGCCGCACATGAGCCAGGGCTCGCCACGTTCCGCCTGTCCCCCCAGATCCGCCGGGCCCCACCCCGGGATCTAGTAGCACGCGCGCTGGATCCGACGGCTGTCCTCCCACCCGCGATCGACGGAGATCCCGCTTCCCGAGGGCCCCATCCAACGGTCGGCATCCGAAGGGAAGCCCGCGGCGGGCTTCCCTATATACTCGCTGGTGGCTTCGGGGCACGCCTTCCCAGGCCCATCCATTCCTCCCCCTTCCCACGCCACGCCTCATTTATTACTGCTTCCATACCATTTAAATAAACCCTCTGTGAAAAGAAGCAGCGGGCAACAACAGGATTTATACTACTAGCGTCTTTGTTGTTGCGCCCTCGGCCTCGGTATCTCAGTTTTGGCGCTCCACCGCTTGTCCCCTGGAGAAACCCCTGTTCTCTCTTGCATCTCAACACCTCCCGTTCGTCCCGAAGTGGAGTCAATCCAAACTCGCTTCGCTCCGTTCTGCTTCCAGGTTGTGGGGTTTTTTTGGGATTTCATTCCGATGCTGATTTTTGTATTTCGGTTTCATGTTCCGTGGGTTTCTTTTTAAAACTTTCTTAATCTGATTTAAGTTTATGTTGGATCACAGAAGAGGAGCTGAAATCGGACAGTATGCCGTGGGTGTCGTGGACGGCCAACTGTTTCGCTAAGTGCGTGCGTCTGGTCGTCTTCTTCCGCGTCATTCTGTATGATCCCCTGCTCTCTTTCTTTCAATTTCGATCGAGTTCTTTAAATCCATATCACATCTCGAATAGAAGCACCTTGGATTATCTGCTTTCATGTGCGGCGTTTTGGGAGAAGGATGGAAGTTTATGGAGTTATATCTTGTGCGCAGTTGACTACGTGGATTTTGATCATCGGGAGTTCTCTGTTCGCCGAATTTTGATTATATTGAGTTGAGGAAGTTAGAATGTACGTTGCGGTCAATCTGAAGATAAATCGGATAGTGAAGAAGGCTGGAGACGTTATAATGAGCGTTGGAATTATTGCTTATTATCAGTTGATGCAAGTTTGTCAGGTGAACTATGCGAGGTTTATTATCAGTTTAATTGAACACATCATTTCCTTTTTGATATAACTATGTTTCTGGTGTTATGCTTTTATACTGTAGAAAAATTTGTCATTCTGTCCTGAAGTGTCTAACCTGTAACTCCATATGTGTATGGGTTTGGTGGTTAGTCCACCGTTTTGCTCAAAAAAAAAAAAAAAACTCCATATGTTTAGGTTCATTTTAATCTTAAGTGCACAGTATCAACAAGCAATTAGATTGTCTTTGCTACCTCCATCTATGGCCTCTTTAGTCATCTCCGTCCTCTTTGATAGCCAGTGGACATACGTTATATTCCGTTTCTTATCACGGCTGCTTTTGGGCTGCAGCCACAAGAGAAAAGCATTCGTGTGGGCATACAGAAAGTTCTCAATAGAGTGAATCCTAAGCAGGCATGTTTTCTTCTTTTTCTCCACTAACTAATCAGTCAACTTTTGTTGAATTTTTCCTTTTCTCCACTAACCAACCAGTCGACTTTTGTTGCATTTTTTTCTTTTCCTCCACTAACGAACCAATCAACTTTTGGTTATGATCCAGTTGGTATATCTTTAGCTGTTGTATTTTTCATAGGCTGATGAAGTGGACACTGTGCACTTTGTTGTCAGTGATGTGGATAGCTCTAAACCATGAGTTTCAAGAATTCCCATAGGGTGCTGCTCTACTTCACTGCTGAATTAATTTGTTTTATATAGGGGAATCTTTTGCAGCTAATATCTAGGTTGTAGACATTTTATTTTATTTAATCCATAATAATGCTGAAATCTATGTGTTCTTTTTTGTCAGTTATATATGCAATTTTTGATTTTCTTTCTGTGTGAATTCTTCTTTATGATTGTTGTCTAAGCCTGAAAGCTGCAGTAGCCTGACAACTTTCTATGCCAAATGGTAGGCTGAGTACTTCCGCCAGTTGCTTAAGCCTGTCACGTAGATTGAACTAGTAGGTTGATCGTAAGTTGATCCGCAGCACCTTCTTGTTCCTTCATTACTCGATCCATCTCAAAGAAATTTTTGGTGAAATCAAATCAGGAAGAGAACCAACTCATGAAAGATAAGCTCTTCTGCACTTGTTAGACTCAAATGGCTACGCTGACAGAGATGTTTGATTGAAGAATTTCAACATTTCCAACTTAGTACTTTCAGATCACTCTTGTTAGCAGCGGCTAAATCCGGCCAAGGTTTACATACAGGTCAGATCGCTCCCATTAATAGCAGCGTGGTAGTCTGATAAAAAGTCAGTAGAGACCTATGCAGAGAGACCGAAGATTCTTTTCTAAGAAGGCTTCCCGATCTCGTGGTTATGAAGCGGGCAGCTGTGCTCTTGACTCTCCTGCTGGTGCTTGTGATACTGATGCTTCTGCCGCTGCACCTTCCTTTGGGGAAGCTCTCACAGGCATGAAGCATCATGAATTCCCTGTTCCGCTTAATGGAGTTGAGTTCCAGCCCTCTGAAACCTGTCCTAAGAACTTTGTCATCTTCGACCAGACATATAACAAAAGCCGGGTCATGTTCCACCCTTCGTTAGCCCACAATTTTGGCTCTTCGAGCTTTGGCGTCCATGGAGCTCATGCGCATGAAGCTGGCAAAAGTACGGTTGGAGATTACTACAATGCAGGAGAATATTCCTCGCCTCACATAGAGGATGCAGAAGATATCGATGCATTGCTGAGTTCAGAAGAAGATGATGATGTGGTCAGCACTGGCCGGACTCCGGGCAATTGGGGCGGCGGCAGTTCGCCAGATTCTTCATGTTCATTTTCGGATGGAATGAGATCTAGCAAGTTGAAGTTCAATTCTACTAATGCCGGCAGCGGCAGCGGTAGCGAGAGGAAAAGGGAGAAAATGAAGAAGATGGTTAAAACACTCAGGGGAATCATTCCCGGTGGAGACCGGATGGATACACCTGCTGTTCTGGACGAGGCTGTTAAGTACCTGAAATCCCTCAAGGTGGAAGTGAAGAAGCTTGGAGTGCAGAATCTTGACAGCTGAAATGGCGGGCATTGTGGTAGTCTCACTAAACTTAAAAGCACCAAATGGGAGCTGCATCCTTATCTAAAAGCATAAACTATCATGATGCTGTATGTTGCTTGTGTTATTTATGCCCCACATACGCTAGCTTTATGCTCCATGATGAGAGCATGGAAGGAAGCTCTGCGTGCCTACTGGATTGGATGGAGGCATTAGGGGGCAAAAGAAGCAAAGGAGTGGAGGTGCACACCTTTTCTTGGTGGTGGGTCTTGGTTATTGCCCACGGTTTTTGGATGCTTATAGTGTGTGGTTTTGTTCTTACAAGGCTATGCCTTTTCTTCTTGCCTCTTCTTTTCTTACAATGGTGTAGTGCTTAAGATCATGTGTGATCTTTCTGTTATGTTATGTTGGCCAAACCACAACCTTTATAAGCTCGACATCCTTTTGGTGGTCATTCTAGTATGAAATTCTCTGCCTCGGTTACATCTGTCTGCCTTTTGGTATCTTATGTCTATGTTCACTGGGTTCTTATTAGTGTTATTTAACTTGTAGCCGTGTGTTGTCTTATGGTGCTGCTGTTGTTTTAAGGTGCTGTTATTTGTTAGTTAATTTGTGGCAGAATGGACCTGCTTTTTCCTTTCTGGACAAGCAAGTCAGTCCTCGCGGAGAAACACTAATAATGGTAGATGACCAGGTAGCACCCACGCCTGGCTCTTTTCTCTCTTTGATGTTCAGAGTCTGGAAAAGAAGCAAGCAAAAGCTGGTATACGAGACAGTTGAACTGAGAGCAATGATGGACGTGGCGTCCTTTTGGTCAAGCCCTTGGAACCCCATGTGATGGGGCTTTATCAGAGTTTCCCTAGTAGGTTTTTGGTGTACTCCAAGCTTGGATAAAGCCCTGCCATTTCTTGAGAGGCCTTGTCCCCTTGTACTTGATAGTCTGTTGCTTCTCTCTCTCTCTCTCTCTCTCTCTTGTCATTCTTATTGAGATTGTAAGCAGTGTACCTGGAGAAGCTGCAAGGGAATTGGCCTTAGAAATGGCCTCCTTTTTCATGTATTGTAGCTGGTGCAGATTTGTTCATTTCTTGCTCTAGTTTGAGATTTCTACACGCTGTCATGTTGCTTCTTTTTTGAGATGACATTGGCTTCATTCAAATGATATAAGCTTTGTGCAGGGGCTTCCTTCTCTCAGTTTTCTTCGCGAGTGGCTTTTGATTTTAGCTTGTCTTCTCTTTTTTGTTTTTCAGAAATTTCCTTAGAATTTGACTCCACCAGGTAATTCTAGTGAGGGGCCGATTAACGATAAAAAGGCTGCAAATCTAAGCTAAAATTCTGTGTCGGACAAACCGAGGTCAAATCGCTAGTCATGCTTGTATGTACGCTAATTATCTACTCGTTTATGATGCCGTCGCATTTTCTGCATGACAAGGCCGTGTGGGCTCATCGCATATAACCCCTGATTACTATTAAATAAATGAGTCGCTGTTAGTATTGGCGGCTGGGAACTCCGAAGTCTTTTAGAGAAGCAACTTCTGTTAACAAAATGGCAGCTGTCTCAACTTGAGTAAACACCCATCATAAACTCGAATTCCCATATTCAAACCATTCTTCTTGTTTGTGCACGGAACTTTGTAAAAATAAAAATCAAGTCTTATACCATTTGTAATGGTGAACAAATTGGCAATCTCCTGTGCTACCAAAGCGAATTCTATGATTATGAAAGGTCGAAAATGTAAACACACGTTAGTACAGATCCTTACATATTTTTTCACCACAATAGGCCAGTGGTTAGCTTTCATTAATCCGTGTTGCGGCGTCTCTTAATCCACATAGATTATAGGTCGAGTTCGCTATGATATCATTTGCAACAACTCATAACCTCATCCAAAATGACTAATCGGAAGGTATTATTTGGGTTTCTATATAAATATCCAATATCTTCTCGAAAAATAACCGATATTGGACTAAACACTTGCCCGTACAATTTTCACATTTAAATTTTTTTTTTTTTTTTTTTGCATGATTTAAGGTCAGTCAAAGAACCAGTTTTTTTACGTGTGCTCAAGTATCCCGCTGGTTGAAACAACAGGAAATCGCCTGTTACTTTAAAGATCGGCATGGAGCACGTGATGTGGGACATGAAAATTGTTTCCTCTGTATTCCTAGCGTACTCATTAAGTAAGCTTACATCAATTAGAGATCCCTTCAATATTTTTTTCTCTGTAACTGATAGAATACATACCCTCATTATTACATGCTTGCGCAGGTTTAGTTGTGTGACCTCATCAAAGTTGACATTAAGTTTTTGTACAGCTCATCTTGTCACTGTCATCAGCCAAAACCTGCTCCTAGGCTTAGAGCCGGGAGCCTTGTGATGATTGGGTTTCATGTCATTTTCCCTTGCAGTTTATACGGGGTGGCTAACTCATCACAGTATGGTGCGTGCTATATAACAGTTGGAAAATAAGTGGAGGTAGCGACGTGAATTCAATAATGACCAGCCTGACGATAGCTTTACGCAAATGCGGAATGGTATGACCTAACCTCCACTTGTCACTGTCGGTCATGGAGCTATGTTATAGTTGAGCTGCTTTCTGCCTTGGTGCCGAAGTCCTGGCTGATAAGGTTTTATATTGGCTGATGATATTCACAGGAAAATACGTCTTGGACTCCGAAGTCATAGTTGGGTCCTACCCTGTAACCTAAGCCTATTTATTTACCAATGGTAACATTGAATCCCATGCATCAGTAGCATACTAAAGATAAATGCTCCTCTCGTTTCCCCCACGACAGATAATATGGTGGTAAACATATCCTTTGCTACCAAATGCCATCCAACCCCAGCTCAACAACTCATGCACTTGCAATGAAAGCACCGCTGTATCGCTGGGAGTATAGCCTGGACGGCTGGACATCAAGAGCCTCTAACCAGAACACCAAAATCCTAAGCTCAAATTACAAACCATTGGATCTCAGTGTTGTAATGACTAGATATAGAGTCTAGGTTTGAGAACATTTGAAAGCCGTGGAACATGGCTGAGCCCATTCTATACTCTAGACTATACCTAATCTGTCTATTTGTGAAATGGTGGTATCAAGTTTTGTGGGGCAACCTGGAACACATAATTTAAATAGCTGTCAAGTTCTTTAGAACACAGAATGGCAAAGACCAGGCACATGCCTTGTTGCAACTAGATCTGATTCTCTAGCTCTTGAATTCAAGGTTATAAACAGCAAAGTGGATTTGTTCAAGAGGATCCCTAAGTCGTTTATACATCTTTTACAATTGTCTAGTACAAATAAGTTATAACAACTTGTAATCTCTTGATTGAGCATGCTCAGAGGAATTTGCTTCATTCAACTCAACGAAAACAGATTTTTCCAATTCTAAGTGCAGTATTATGCAGTATATATACCATGTTTCCTTCAGTAAGCATATTAGTGTAGGCTAAATGAATCGGTAAATTGTTGTGCCTTTCATCTTATAAACATCCTCGCATAAAGGCTGCCATCATGATTTCCAAGTAAGATCAGCAAAGTACATATTTTTACAATTAATAAAAACTCATGTCCAAGGCTAATTCAGAAAACCTTCAGCATCTGACAAGCAAAAAACCATGCGCATCAGAGGCTGGCAATGTCACATTCTCTGGGATGAGCTGTATAGACTAGTTACTGGATGAACTTTTCTTTTAAACTATAGAATCTGATTGCAGGGTGCAATTGGTGGCCTGGGATAATCGTATGGAGTTCC